>NC_064284.1:43186272-43202598 GCF_019186545.1 Solanum stenotomum | reverse complement strand
AATGCATGCAAAATACTAGTCAAGAATTGCTTATTTACTATTCATACTTTGTTAATCGATCATGGTTCCCACAACCCTAGTTGTGGATTTAGTTACTCATATTAGCAAGAACACAATTCATAATTGTAGATGGAGAAATCATGAACTTACGTAAAGAGAATAATAAACCCAGAAAATTAACTTGAATTGCAAAGACAAAATCTTCAAAACGAACTTGGGAAATCAATAATTGCTAGGGTTGCAAATTAATCTCCAAAGTTACAAAGCAAAAATAGAATAATAGTGTCTAACCCCCAAAAACGAGGTTTACATGTCCTATTTATAGAAAACAAATCCTAAATAAAAAAGGAAACAAATTAAGGAAAGTTTTGTTCAGGTACGCGTCTTCGATCCACGAGACTGACTTACGGACCGTCGATGGATCTACGGTCCGTAAGTCCCTTCCGTCACTCGGGACTTAGAAAACATTTCAGCATCCAACAATCAGCTTCTCTGAAGCAAACGACGGACCAGCAGCACGGACCGTAGATCGACCTACGGTCCGTCAATCCCTTCCGTAGCTCCATACTTAGCATCTTCCAAAATCAGGTACTGGAACCCTCGCAGTCTCACTCTACGGATCAACAGTACGGTCCGTAGATCCATCTACAGACCGTCAATGGGCACCGTGGTTCCACCCTTGGTCAGATTTCCCTGATTTGTCCTCAACACATTCCTACTGATCTACGGTCATCACCTACGAACCGTGAATGGACCTACGGTCCGTAGATGACCTCCGTGGATGCCTTTTTCTGCATTTCCTTCAACTGTCTCTAAACTTCCGCGCCTGAACACCTTTTCTGCAAAACATGATAAAATACATAAAAACCAATATAAAAAGGCCCTAGACACACACAACTTGTAAGTGAAATGTATTAGAAATACCGTAAACTCACGGTATATCAATATTGCATTAAAGAACAACTTGGTGAAATCATTTGGATAAGAAATATAAAAATGAATATTTTTCAAATCAACTCATTTTTCCTCAAATTTAAGGAAAATGACTTTCCTTCAAAACTTAAGAAAAACATTTTCTAAAACTCTCTTCCAACTTCAAATTACAATGTTTTTTTTGGTTGAAAAAATTAATATATTTTGTCCCTACCCTCAAACCCCCCTCCCCCAAAAAAAAAAATTAAGCTTGTTTTTAAAAAATGTTTTTAACTTCAATTTTTTACCCCACCCTCACCCCTACCCCCCAGCCCTCTACCACCCCCTGAAGTTTATCGTGACCGATGACACTAACCTACAATACGAGTGTCTACGATCGTCGATAATATAGTAACCCAACCAAGGGTTAGGGTCGTGTCCCAAGGGAGTGGTTTTGAGAATTAGTAGAAAAATAAAATTAAGTTCAAACTAGTCGTAGCTAAAGACATTAACAATTAAAAACATTATAAATAAAAAGGGGGTGACACAAAAGTATCAATTAACAAATGGGGGTTTTGTCACAAGTGTAATAAAAACAACAAAATATAAGGAAAATCAAGTATGGGGAGAAGTTCTTGGGGTCTGACCGCAATACAAGTTGAGATAAATCGTTGGGTACATGCTTTCGATAGGAAATTTGCAAGATAATAGTGACTAGGCTAAACTTTAGATGGAAATAAGTTCCCTTTCGAGCAACTTACCCCGTTTCAAATGCGTTCATCTCGAACACCCATTTGCCGCATGAAGGCCAACCTACACCTTACCCCACTCACTCTCTCGAGCTGAGTGTTAGGATATGGGACTAGGGCTCACCCTTTCAGGCTGAACCTTATGTCGACCCACCCTTAGGCCATCAGTCTAGCAGTTTTGGTTTCGCGACCTCCCTCTCGGGTAAGCCGAAAATACGTGGGTGGTTTTGTATTTGCAACTACAAACCCATTAAATTAAACCACAATCACTAGGTGAAATCACCATTAAAATACGTCTATCCTATCAGCAAGCAAGACCCAACAACAATATAACACATACTTGCTAAATCACACCCCAAGAATGGGAGTTTTTAGCCACACATCAAGAAATAATAAAATACACCTAAAATGTTACTAAAATCAAATGGGTATAAGAAATTAAACCTTGATTTAAGCAAAGGAAGAAGAAAGGAGAAGACCCACTTTCAACTTGGGAAGATGAAATCCTTCTTTCTTCAAGTCTCCCAAAAACTCTCTCCAAACTTGAGAGAAAATATCCCAAAATGTACTATTCTATTGTGAAAATTAAAATAAATGTTCGACTCTCTAAAAATTAATAACAAGTTTAGTATTTATAGACTTCAGAAAATAGTGCTGGCAGATCTTTCGGTGTAGTTCGTCGTCGTCTTGCACTAGCCTTCAGCATGGTTGTGCTCTGTGTCATTGGGCGAGATAGTACTGCTTCGAGGAATTATTCGGCGAAACGCCGACTGCTCCTTTCGTCGCCTTTTTGATCTTGCTCCTTCAGGGCTTCGCGTACTGGAACAAAGGGCAGAGTGCGTCCCTTCGGTGAATCGCCAAGTGTGCTTGGCGATGCTTAGGCTTCAGCTTCTTTGTTCTTTTCAGCCCTTTTATTCCTTTTTTCGCCTAAGTGTTCATGCTTCCACTAAAACTTCAAATACCTGAAACTTAAGAGTTTTCATCAGATATTGAGACAAAATAAGCATTTGGGGGGCACTATTCCTATCAAAATAAATCCCTAAATGAGTCCAATTTGTGGACTCATCAACACCCCCAATTTAAACTTTTGCTTGTCCTCAAGCAAACTCAAGTTCAATCGTTCAACAAGGTGTCTCAAATAGTGCTACACAAGACTAAATCATGAATGCACACAACCAGACTTAAATTTACTTATGCAAGGATCAATTGTGTACTCAAAAATTCAAGTTATGACACACCATTACCAAAGATTCTCATGCTCGCAATACTTACTACTTGTGCAATCAAGCTCAACAGAAAGTATCTAAGTGCCCTCACATAAAGAATGATTCCATATTCACACGCAAAGGTTAATCAATTCAAGATCAGGAATCAGATGCAACGCTCACACTAAAAAAGAGGAATACAATGCATGTTTTTACCCATAGGTTTGCCCTTATTTTCCAATCGACTTCCGATTCGGCCTACTCAAGATCAAAAAGGTCTTTCTAAGACTTGTAATAGGGATGAGTGCAAAGATATGGTCATTTAGGCTTGGTGACTTTTCATCCTCGTGAGATGTGGTGTTCTCAAGGCATGCCTTTCTTTTTCTTTATAAATTCTTTTTCTAGTGCTTCTAAGTCATCTTTTTATTCACCTCCATGGATTGCTTGGAAACCTGATTTCTTTGGTACTTTATTCCACAAATATGTTTTTTTTGGGTTTCCATTGTTCTGCAACACCAGGGGTTAAGGGGGACTTTCCTTGCACTTCTTGACTTCTCCTTTTCCTTTTTACCACACCCCCAACTTAGGCTTTTGGCCTAAGTTGGCTATTCGCTAAACCACAAATCAAGAGGATTATAGGTAGTGGATCAAGTAAAGTCTAGGGTTCATCAAGGTTCTTTCAAAGAAAGGTAAGGCTCAAAGGGTGTTCAAAAGAGTTTCACACGCTCACGGGTAGGCCACAAAAGAGGTATATGTCAAATTTGGCTCACATTCTTTAAAGTTGCCTAAGATCATTTCAAGAGCACACCTTTCTAAATCAATCAAACTAACAAGGCAAATTCTAGGTTTATTCATGCAAGGTTCATGGCAAGCTAATCACAAAAGGCATCGACAATTAAGTCTAACAAGACCACACACTTTCGCTAGTGTACAACAGTCATTACAAGAGAATCAATTCGATAAATGGCTAATCACAACGAGATGCAAAGAGTTTAGATATTGTCTAGGCAGCTTCATTTGGTCTCGTTGTAGCCATACATTCATGTTCGTTGGATTGAGAGCACTATTCAAGTCATCGGTATTGATCGAAACCGAGACTAATATTTTTACAAAAGAACAACCACATTCAACACATGAGAGGTGGCAGAAATGTGCGAAAAATTCCAAAAAATTCGGAAGGGTCAAAATCATTTTGCAATAAAAAAAAGTGGAGCCACAAGCTCAAACATCCACAGAAAAGCAGTGTAGCAACAATTTTAAACAGAACAACCCAAATATATATACAAAGCACGAACACAAATAGCACACAAAAGGTGGGCCTCACCCCACCACAAATAAAAGCAGTTGTCCTAAAATGCGAATAAAAGTACCCAACACTAAAAATAAGTAAGACAAATAGAGAGGTAAAGAAGTGATCCTGGTTATGCGGTTGTTCCATTTGTCAGGGTGGCATGGTTCTTCTGCGACTTTTCTGTGTAGACCTTCCACCATTTTAGCATTAAAAAGACGGTGAGGTGGGGATGTTAAGTGAGTCGTTGAGTAATTCAGCAAGCTCTCCACAACATCGCTAAACCATCCAACACGCCTATTTTTAAACCATTTTCTCGAATGCTTCAGCCACCTTGTTTCAGCTTTACTCAAGTGCCATCCAATTTCTGCGTACTCGGCGATATCAGTCTGAATTGCCGAATCAGTTGGTGTGTCGCCGAGCATTTACTTGTTTCACCAAGTTTTATAGAATCTTCAGTCATTGGGAAGGTCCAAACAACGATTTTCATCGTGATCATCAACATGGCTGGTGATTCGCAAATAATCCTCCAAATCTCATCGAGTTTTACAGAGTTCAGTGTTGACGAGGTCTTGAGTCAAATGGTGGATAAGGTCGGATTCGCCAACCCCTTTGGCGACTTGCCGACATGATCTATTGTTTGCCATCCTTCACTTTTTCAAACACCTCGCGTACTTTCACCTGCACAAACAACATACCATTCTATTACCAGGAAATAAGTACTGATAATAATAAAAATAAAGCAATTAAAGGGAATTTGGGTTGCCTCCCA
The DNA here is from genome assembly GCF_019186545.1 of Solanum stenotomum. Classification (NCBI taxonomy): domain Eukaryota; kingdom Viridiplantae; phylum Streptophyta; class Magnoliopsida; order Solanales; family Solanaceae; genus Solanum; species Solanum stenotomum. The sequence goes on along the minus strand of NC_064284.1, from coordinate 43,197,672 downwards.
AACAATTCATTAGTTAACGTCGAGGCACGACTCAGCAGCGCCTTCAGACGCCTTCCAGATATACCACTTCGACAAATGAAATCTCTTGACAATCCCCAGATACAATTTCAGACGTTGACCGTTCACTGTAAATGGAGGTCCTTCCTGATCTTCAACTTCTATGGCACCATTGATGAACACTCGTATTACTCTAAACGGTCCAGACCATTTGGATTTGAACTTTCCGAGGAAAAGTCTAAGTCGCGAGTTGTATAGCAAAACCCAATCTCCTACCTTGAAGTCCCGCTTGAGTATCCGAGCATCATGCCATTTCTTCATCTTCTCTTTATAGATGACTGAACTTTCATATGATCTGAGTCTAAATTCATCCAGTTCGTTTAGCTGCTCTACTCTCTCCCTTGAAGTTTTTGACAATAACAAATTAAAGCTTTCAATGCCCACAGTGCCTTGTGTTCTAACTCGACGGGCAAATGACAAGCCTTACTATAAACCAACTGATATGGAGACATACCGATAGGTGTTTTATAAGCAGTCTGATATGCCCATAGTGCATCATCGAGTTTCCTAGACCAGTCAATTCTATTGACATTTACTGTCTTTGCCAAGATTTTTTTGATTTCCCGATTCGACACTTCGACTTGGCCACTTGTTTGGGGATGATATGGGGTTGCCACTTTGTGTTTCACCCCATATTTACTCAGTGCCATTGAGAACCACTTCTTGCAAAAGTGGGATCCTCTATCGCTAATGATTGCTCTCGGAGTGCCAAATCTTGCGAAGATGTAGCGTTTAAGAAATTGGACAACGTTTTTTCCTTCGTTGTTTGGAAGTGCGATGGCTTCCACCCATTTGGAAACATAATCTACAGCCAGTAAGATATATTTATTTCCAAACGAGCTCACAAATGGGCCCAAGAAATCGATCCCTCATACATCGAATAGCTCGACCTCTAAAATAGGAGTGAGAGGTAATTCGTGTCTTCTAGACACTTCGCCTTGTTGCTGACATTTAGAGCATTTCTTTGCAAACTCATGTGCATCCTTGTAAAGTGACGGCCAGTAGTATCCACTCGACCCCCCACCCCCTACCGTTTGTTTTTAAAAAATATTTTCAACTTCAAATTTTTATTTTTTCACCCCTATCCTCGACCCCCCTCCCCCCCCAAAAAAAAAACTTAAGTTTGTTTTTAAAAAATATTTTCAATTTCAAAAATTATTTTCTACTCTGCTAGAAATAAAAGATATTTCTCAAAAACATGTTTCATTCACAAATTAAACACTAAAAATATAATCTTTTCCGGAAAATATTTTCTACTCACCAACCAAACATGAGAAATAAGTAAAAAATCTACTTGTTTTCCAAGAAAACATTTTCCTTCTTACCAAACACACCCTAAGTGGAAAACGTTCTAATACCAATTGTTGAAAAACATATGCACAACGTAAGCATTAGAAATCATACGACTTATGATTAATAAAATAACACTTATGTTTATGCTAGAACATATACGAGTATGCTACAATACATAAATTGCTGAAATTTAATTTAAGAATTACTACTTATAGTGTTAATAGTTATCTTAAAGTAAATTTGCCTCTAGTTTTGCAGTCCTAAAGTGATCTTGTGTGAAATTGAAGGAACTTCGGGTTTTTGAAATTGGTTTTACGGTTGACCAGTACGGGTCGTAGGTCCAAACCATATAAGTCATCCAGGAGTTATTCTTAAGGATATTTTGGTGTTTTCTTATCCATTTAATACATATACTATGTCGTTTTGACTCTAATTCTAAGACCTATAACTATCTTCCACTCTTGATTCTACCCAAACCCTTTCATTCTGTCAAATCCCCAATTCTCATCCAAGTTCATCCTCTTCAAACTCTTTCAAGCTTCAGAAAAGAAATCTAGGGTTCAAGCTTCAAGTTTCATTTTTGCTCCATTGCTTTTGGGCTTTGTTTATCAAGGTATATGTGATTTCACTATTGGATTTCATTCATCCAATGGGTCCCAAAGGATTTCTAAGTTTCCAATTCATTTTCACCTAAATTGCTTAGGGTTTCATGTGATCTCCATGGGTCTTAATTGATGCTGATTTAATTGTTTAATTTCAATCTTTCTATGCTTGTTTTGATTAAACTACATGATTTCCAATTGATTTTTATAAGTCTCATGCATTATTCATGATTTTGACTATAAATTTATGAAGAAAACCATGAAGTTATGAATATGTATTATGAAAGTGATGTATCTTCTTGTGAGAAAGATGTTTGTGATCTAAGGTTGTTTTTGAGATAAACATCATCAAATTGTGAAATGTTTTCTCACATACTTAGAGAATCATGATTGGTGAATGGATTTCCCACATATGCATGAATCATGGTTTAAAGGAGCTACTATTATAAGATTTTATGATTTGGATTGGTATTATGATTATTGTCTTTCCCAATGTTATGTTTTGATGACTGACTTTACCTATTATGTTGGGATTTAACTTAGCATCGAGAGAACTTTGAGGTAGAGGAATAAATAGGATAGGCTCTAGTAGTAACCTCTATTTTCAAACTACATGTCTCCGTAGGATTGTCTCAAATGACCTAGCTAGTGGATCCACAAATAGCATATGAATGAATAATACAGAGTTCTACCTTGGCAAGTAGACTATCCCTTGTCGGTGTGAGAGTTACATCGGATTTCATGTTGCAGCTCGCATGGTCTTTTGTCGGTTAAAACTATTATCCCCCAAAATGAACTAAGTTACTTCAAAGGTTTTATAAATCTTTTATTATGATATTAAGATGCATTGACCATGTTCATGACTTATGATTCTTCTTTCAATGTTTTACTATGTTTTAGCTTGGTTATCCATATCATGTTTCCCCTTATTCTCCTTACAATTATGTCTTGTGTTTTTATGCATATCACTCATACTTAGTACATTTCATGCACTAATGCATACTTGTTATCACATTGTCTCATAATGTAGCGTTCGAAGCTTCTTTTCCTCCGTGGCTAGTTAATTTGATCGGTGAAGACTTGGTGAGTCCTCATATTCTGAGGACTGTGTTATCCTTACTATGCTTTCTTATGTTTTTAGTTTTCAGACGTTGTACATGGTGTATAGGTTACGTCCCAACCACTCCTTCGATGTATTAGATTAGCTTGTCAAGACTATGTTTAGACTTCCACATTTATGTCAAACTTTTTTATTACATGAGACTTCCTTCTTTAATTCTCATATTTTTTTATTATATTGTGTTATATGTATGTCAAGTGGCTTGTGTAGGTCCCCTTGGTGTCTTATATGCCGTGTCACATCCAGATATACTTTGGGTCGTGAAATACTTGGTATTTAGAGCACAATGTTTTAGAAAAAAGTTCTGAGATGTTTGAGAAGCCGTGTGGAGCAGAGTCTTGTTCATGAGTGTGATTAATGTCACATTTATGAATAAGAGGCAACAAAATGTTTAGGAAAGTCCACTTCTTTCACTATTCTGAAGTCGTGCAATAGAGTTCATCTCTATAAAAGGTCCTTCTCCTAACTCTTATCCGATGCTTTTCATGATACAACTCCCTGAAGAGTTTATGTGAGAAGGAATGCGGGTGAGAATGTGAGGTCCAAGGTTCCTCAAGTTTCGGATGATCCTTTAATTGAGCAAGTGACTCATCCTGAGTTTTGAGCTAATTTTCAAGTGTTGGCTTAAGCTATGACGGTCCAAGCGAATAAAGAAGACATTGCTCCCATAAACCCAAATATGGGTACGACAACAACAAGAATAAGGGACTTCAATAGGATGAATCCTCTGGAGTTTCACGGGTCAAAAGTGAATAAGGATCCTCAAAAGTTCATTGATGAGGTCTATAAGATAGTGGGAATTATGGGAGTGTCATGGTGGAAAAGGCGGAATTAGTCGCTTACCAACTCAAAAGTGTTGCTCAATTTTTTTTAACCATTGGAAGGAAGAGAAGGCTATTGATGTTGGTCCTCTTGATTGGGACAAATTTAAAATGGCTTTTCTTGACCATTTTTTTCCTCTTGATATGAGAGAAGCAAAAAGGCTTGAGTTCATTAATCTCCTTCAAGGGAATATGAGTGTGAAGGAGTATGCTTTGAAGTTTAATCAATTGGCTAAGTATGCTCTGATAATAGTTGCCGACTCTAGGGCAACGATGAGTAAGTTTGTGTCGAGTGTTTCCGATTTGGTTATCAAAGAATGTCAAACCGTCATGTTGATTAAGGTGATGGATATCTCTCATTTGATGACATGTTCTAACAAATCGAAGAGGAAAGAAAAAGGAGAGGTCTAGGGAGTCTAAGAAGGCAAGGATCAGTGATGGTGAATTTTCTCATTCAAGGTCTTGTGGACATAGGCGTTCTCTATTTTGAGTAAAGGTTTTTCGGTCAAGGTTCTTCTAATACTCCGACCTCTAAGTTCCAAAAATATAGGGTGTCTAAGACTAAGCCTCAGAGAAGTGGTAGAAATTGATCTTCTACTTCCGATTGCCAAAGGTGTGGTAATAGTAACTTTTAAAATGTTTATCCAATATGAATGATTGCTTTGGTTGTGGAAAGAGCAGTCACAAAGTTAAGCATGAAAGTCAAGAGGGGGGGGGGGGGGAATTAAAAAAATCCTTAGTCGACTATTTGTATAGGATAGTTGACTCACCTACAAATTATTAATATAGTAAAAAGAAAGAATAAAAATACTTAAAGTAAATTACTTAGAGAATTTATATTCGTTCGAATCACTAGTATTGTGCCTAATCTAGTCCCCTTGGTTTCAAGGATTTCTTAAGAGCTTAGAAAAGGATGGGATTACAAAAACTGTGAAGATTTTAATCCTTAGAAAAATTATGATCTTTTGACATAACCTCTACCTATATAACTAAAGCTATCACTCCTTTCTCTTTTCTTTACGATTCAATGCAGAGAGTACAAAGCGTTTTATGAAAGTTGAAAGAAAGATAGTTCCACTGTTCAAGTAAAGTGGACACTCTTCTTCTAATTCTAAGGTTGGTTTAAATAGCTTTTGCTCTTTTTCTCTTTTAAGGAAAACCCATGGGTATTTCATACAATCAAGGATTTGTAGGGATTCCTTGATTGAGTCTGATTTGGGGGAATATTAATATCATGTACGTATTATATATTTTCATGATATTATTCCTCCCTTTTCATATTCCTTGACATGTAAAGCCTTGTCCGTCAGTGTGCCTTGATTACCGAGGATCTTCCCATCAGACTGATTTTGGAGTATCCCTTCACTTCATGAGTTTTTTCTTCCCTTTCTTGGTTTCTTGATATGCTAGTCTTTATCCGTCAAACGTGTCTTTATTGCACAAACTTGTCTATCAATTTTATTCTTCATGTTAATTGGATCATCGGTGATATTGGTCTGATTTCAGGGGCTTAAATTTGATATATATTTATTTCTTTCTTCTTTATTTGATTGTACTGCATTCAGAAATAGTGTAATTGTTATTGATCAAAATTCATAAGTATTCAAGAAGATAGAAATATCATCCTTTTTGATAATGACAATTAATCCAACAAAAATGTATATGACAATGAGAGACATAATGAAGTATAACGAGACTTCCCTGAAGCTCCCCTGTTTGGTTGCAAAGATCCCCTGTTTGTATGCCGCATATCCCTGTTATTTTTGTGGGACAGAAATCTCCCCCTTTGGCATAATAAAAAACACGCATATATACAACATAGACATGCTGTAACACATAGGATTTGAGAAGACAGAAAAATTTTCAGTTTTAAGAAATCTGGTGCCATCCACGGCCCGTGGAACGACCCACAGACTGTAGGTCAGGTCGTTGATTGGCCAGTCAGTTTCTCCAAAAATGTCAAGTTCCAGTACTCTTTCAGCGGTTCACCAGGATGGTTCGTCGTCCAATGCATGAGCCATAAATAGGTTTCGTAGGTGAGTCCCAGACTTAGTGAGATTTTGAGGTTGAAAGTTGAGGACCACGGTTGGGACCCATGACTCGTTGATTGGGCCACGGCCGTGGGTGGGTCCCATCATTGGAGATCCTGATTTTTGATTCTTTGACACTAAATGACGGATGAACAGGAACCACAGACCGTAGGTTGTCACCGTCGATGGTGTTGACAATTATTTTTCTAATGGCTTTTGGGTCTTTTCCTAATTATTCTAGCCTAATAATATGTCGTTTGCCCTTCACCTAAAGACCTATATTAGTGTTTTAACCCCCAAATTTCCCCAATTGAAATCATTCTCTTAAATTTACAAATGAAGAACAAGTCTTCCTCTTAAAATACTTCTCTTTCTAGAAAGCTTGAAGAAGAAGGGATCAATTTAGGGTTTCGAGCCAAGTCTCCAATTCCACCATTGAAGTCAAGATATTGGCATTGAGGTATGATAGTTTTAATCCATGGAGGCCTTTTCTCCATGGAGTTCCCAAATATTCCAATTTATGAAGATAGAATTCCCCAATTGAGTTAAAGTTTTCTTCCATGTCATGGGTTCCTTTAATTATGGATTTATTTGATTGTTTTATGATCTATCAAGAATGAATTGACATAATCACACGTTTTTATGATGAATTTCCATGAACCCATGTTTACCCATGTTTTCAAGATTATGAGGATTTAAAGTGGGCTTTGAACTATGAAAGGTGAATTATGGAATTATGCATGTTCTTATGAAGTTGATGTAAATTTTTTAAGGATGCTTTGAGAGTGAAATATTAATGATGTTATTAATGTTGTATTGTTGAAAGGATTTCTTATATACACATGAAATTCTGATTGTGAAAGGTTTTTCTCACATAATAAGGGTTCTTAGGGTTGAAAGGTCTTCTTACCTAAAATGAACCAATGTTAAGAAGCTATTCTAATGTTGAGGCAAGAGACGATTATCCATGTCACATGATGTAAGAACAAAAGGTGATTGCCCATGTTCCTTTAAAGGATAAAATGAATATGATGAAGAACTATTCTGTGGAAGTTAAGCTTGAAACCGAGTGGACAAGTGGCGATTACCCGTGTCCCATAAACTATGTGCCAACATAGGATTGTCTAGATATACATTAGTTAGTGGATCCACATAAGCTAGAAGTTCATGGTTCTTACTTTGGCAAGGAGGACAACCTCTTTTCGGTGTGGGGAAGACATTGGATTCCATGATAATAACTGTCATGGTCATATATGTCAGTTAAGGATACTTCCCACAAGTAAGCTATGATGAACTAAGGTTACTTCAAGAAAGTATCTCATACATGTTTAAGATGATGACTATGTGCATTGACCATGTTTTATGACTCATGTTTTCTAACTCTTTTATCTCATGTTTTAGCTTGTTCATTGCATCTCATGAAAGTTTTTCTTTTAAGTATGTTCTCCAATGTTTTATGCATGACTATCATACTTAGTACATATTTTGTACTAATTCATACTCTTGTCTACATTTCCCCAAATGTAGGGTCCGATAGTCAGGGTTCCAGTTTCGTGGAGATTTTGAGCTTTGGTGAGTCCTCATGTTTTGAGGGACATACATTTATAGTATTCAGTCTTTCCTTACTTCCAGTTTTGAAACATGATGTACGGGCTACGCCCAGATTCATTCTTATGCACTAGATGTCTTTGAGACGATGTTTAGATTTCCGCTATGCTCTATAAGACTTTGATATATTGAACTGTCTTTTGGATCTCTTTATTCTATTCTTGTATGATGAAAGTTAAGTGGCTTGTATGGGGCCTCTCGGGGTCTTATACTCCATTTACACCTAGGGGCTACCTTGGGTCGTGACACATGTTGTCACAACCCAAATTACACCTTAGATGTGACATGAAATATATAAGACCCCGAGAGGTCCTACAAAGCCACTTAGCATACATCATACAAGATAATATAAACAAAAGAGTTTAAAAGGTAGCATATCATACAAAAGAGTATGACAAAAGCGGAAGTCTAAACATAAGTCTCAAAGCCATCTATTACGTCATAACGAAAGTGATTGAGACGTAAACCATACATCACATACAAAGTCAGGAAATGGAAATGACATGAAAGCAATAAAAGACTCTTAGCCCTCAGATCATAAGGACTCACCAATCGTCAAAAAGCCTAAAAGAATCAACTAGCCATGAGTATGGGGAATAAGAGCGTCAGACCCTACACTAGTGAAACAATGTAGGCATAAGTACACATTAATACATGGAATGTACTAAGTATGAGATAATATGCATAAACATAGGCATTATAACATAAGTAACTTAAAATGAGCTAGTAGGAATGATCAAAATGAGACATTTAAAAGCTTTAAAGAAGAGATGACATGAAAATTATGAAAACATGGTCAAGTATATTAACATAAAGGACATAAGAAAAGATTTGGAAAAACATAATTATTTTGTGGGATATTAGCTTTAACCGATAATAAGACCATGAGAGCTATATCATGAAATTTGGTATAACACTCATACTGAAAGAAGGGGAAACTACTTACCATGGTAAAATCCATACATATCATGATTTTCTAAAGTGAATCCACTAGCTAGGTCATTTATGACAATCCTATGGGGTTACATAGTTTGGGACTAGAGGTTGCTACTAGAGACTACCCTATTTGAGCTACCACCTCAAAGCCCTCTCGGTGCTAAGTCTAAATCTCAACGGAATGGATAAAATTCAAATATCATTTTAACATAGGAAAGACAATGATCAATACCAATCCACATATTTCAAGATTAAAACATAGAATAACTCTTTAAACATAATTCAACATAGAAGAGAAAACCTTTCACTAATGTGAATTCATTTGTGAGAAATACCTTTCACAATCATGATCATCATAGTAAGTGAGAAATCCTTTCACAATAACATCCATATTTCCTTTCAAAGTATCATTAACATTTATAATAACTTTATGAAAACATGCATATCTTCATAATTTTATGATTCATAGTTCATAGGTTCATCATAGAATCATGGTTGAAAAGCATAATTTAGGCATGGGTAAATGCAATTTCAACTAATATCATAGATTAAAATAAAATAATGCATTAAAGACTCAATTAAATCATAATTGAATGAAACCCACATTCATTGAATTGAAACCCTAATTTGATCAATTGAAAATTGAACGGGGAAATTGAAATACTTAGGAACCCCCTATGGAGGAAAGTACTCCATGGGTGAATACACACACCATGATCCTTTAAGCCCTAGAAAATGAAGAATTTAGAGACTTGAATGGAACCCTAACATTTCTTTTTCTTCCTTAGACTTGAGAGAATTGAGAGGATGAATTGGGTCAAGTTTAGGAAATTTAGGAGAATGAGTTGAAATGGGTAAGTTTGAGGCTTAAAACGTTTATATAGGGTTTAGGGTAGTAGGTAAAATGACTTAGTTTTAGGTCATATAATTTAGGAAAGGATCCAAAATCCCTTTAAAAATAATTGTCGAGCCTCACCTACAGTCCGTAAGTCCTTTTACGGACTGTACTGTTCAACCGTAGATAGGTTCAGAAACTATTATTTTGGAACAAATTTTGATGCAACTCATGTATGACTCGTAGTTCTTCATATGATCCGTACATGCCAACCATAAAAACCAACTTTACCCCTTAAAATTTTGCTAAGTCTGGGATTCACCTATAAGACCAACCCACGACTCGTATAATGGTTGACGGACCATAACGGTGACCCGTAAAAAGGGTATTGGGACTTGGTTTTAGAAAATTATTTTTTCCACTTCCTACGATTGCTATCTACGACCCATAGATCTCCGACGGTCCATAAATGGTACCTGTAAACCGAACTTCAGTTCAAAAATTTATTTTCCTCATTTTTCCAAGTTTCGAGGTGTTACAATATCTCCCCCTTGAGATGAGGGTGACAAAGGTACTTGAATTTATCAACTTTCGTTAATAAAATGTGAGTGCGATGGAGTATACCTTGAAGTTCATGAAATTGTCTAGATATACTCCTTCTATGGTTGCCAATCCTAGGGCAAGGATGAGTAGGTTTTTTTTGGGAGTGTCTGAGATGGTGGTTAAAGAATGTCGTACCGCCATGCTCATTAATGATATGGAAATTTCTTGTCTCATTGTTCATGCTCAACAAATAAAAGAGGAGAAACTTAAGAAAAGATCTAGGGAGGCAAAGAAGGCAAGGACCGGTGATGGTGACTTTTCATGTTTGAGGTCCAATGGACATGGTCGTTAGAAGTTTCGACAAAGTTTTTTCGGTCAAGGCTCCATCAATGCTCTGGATCCTAAATTCAACAAAGATAGGGTGTCTAACCCTAAGCCTCAAGGAGAAAATGGTTGTAGATCTTCATTGTTTACTTGTGCTAGATATGGAAGAAAGCATGAGTGTAAATGCCTAGTCGATTCCATGTTTTGGTTGTGGCAAGACGGATCTTAAGATATGGGATTTTCCCTCAGTTGCAAAGAATGAATGAGATAATCATCGATGGGCTGAACCAAACCCTTTGTCAGTTCCTAGTGGGAGTCAGTAGCAAAACATATTTTATGCGCTTCAAACTCGTCATGAGCAAGAGGGTTCTCCCGATGTGGTTGCCGGTATGTTGAAAATATTTAATCTTGATGTTTCTGATTTGCTTGATCCTGGTGCTACCTTGTGTTTTGTGATGCCATATGTGGCTAAGAGGTTTAATGTTCTTCTAGATGTGTTGATAGACTCTTTTTCTGTGTGTACTCCTATTGGTGAATCTATTATGGTTAAGAGAGTCTATATAAGTTGTCCCATCTCCTTTGTAATACCCCGGGAATTCTATGACTTAAGTTATAGCTTCACCTTATGAATAATGACTTAAAAATAGTTAAAATGATGTTTCTAAACCTTAAGTAATGTAATTGACTTGGTTTGGAAGAGTAAAAGTCTAAACGTCAAGAAACGACCACGACGTCCGGAAACTAGAGAAGAATGTGTTCTGGTGTGTCCTTAGGTTTTGGGCAGGTTTGAGAGTGTCGTATGATGGTATATGTAACATCCGACAATTTAAAATGAATATGAAGAAGCTTGAAATTGGAAGTAGTCATTTTTGGAAAAAAATTCAGAATCTGGAAATTCGGCCAAGTGTGGAAATCAGTGAGTTTTTGGCCAACTTTGAGCAGTCATAACTCCTAGCTTAGGATGATCCAGGAGTAGTTCCAGTTATGTTTGGAAATACCTTGGAACGATCTTTCCAACGCCACCGAGTTTGCTCGATTCCGAGTTCGTATGAGCGAGTTATGCCCTTTGAAAGTTGGGCAGTTGGCAGGGAGTCCGTCCGGAAATTTAAGGGCATTTTGGTCTTTTCACAAATCATTTCTTTTGAGGTTATATTGTTGTGTTAGGCTGATTGTGGATCATTTTTGTTCCATTTTAAAAGAGTAAGAGTTAGGGTTCTTGAGTGAAGAAGAG
>NC_064284.1:43163982-43183704 GCF_019186545.1 Solanum stenotomum | reverse complement strand
GCTTGCTATTGTTTCTTTTTTTTATGAAATGTTTTCTTGGTAAAGAAAGTTTTTAATTCTTTATGGTTTTAGTGTCTATGCGATGAAGGAATGCTAAGAGGCTTGTATTAGACCTCTTCGAGGTCGAGTACGCCAGTTACGACTAGGGGGTGCTCCCGGGTCGTGACAGTACAATCTTGTAAAAAGGTTTAAATTAGGTAAATATATGTTTATGGGGTCAAAACCTTCGAATACGAAGCCCCGGGCCACCCTAAGGGTCCCCGAGGAGGACCCCAACCTTGGCCAAGCAAGCTGCCAAGACAGCTTGCAAATTGCATTTAAAGGGAAGAAGTGCGCGTCGCAGACTAGCTCCCCCAAGGAGCAAAACTCTAGTTCGCGACGCGGTCATGTCATGGACTCTACTGTCTCGAAATTTAATTCCAAATATCTTCAGGGAAGAGCTCCGCGTCGCGGACTTGTTCCGCGACGAAAATGCAGAAATTAGAAATTGAGTTTTACTTCATTAAAGAGTCCAACTAAGTGAGGGGTATTTAGGGTACTTTAGGAGACGTGTATATATTGGTTTTTAAGTCAATTTACCTCACTTTTATCACTCAAACACAAAACCCCAAAGATCTAAACCTAAAGTTCCTCCTTCTCTCTACTCTCTCTCTCTTCTCAAAAACTCCATTGAAGAAGATTGGAGCTTCAAGAAGAAGACCAACTCTCCAAGGGTTCAACTCGGATTTTCGTGTTTAATTCATCTATAAGTTATGGTTGCTTATCACTCTTGGGATTCCTTTCCCCAGGAGGCCCCTTCAAGATGAATTTCAAAATCTCCAATTCTAGGTTTCAATCCAAAAAATGTGGGTCTTCTTTCTAAAGTGAAATTGATGTTATAAACTGACTTTAATTGATGTTATATGAACAATTATGAATGAATTTATGTTGTTTTGGTGGTTTCTTGAAGAATTCTCCATGAGACCCATATTTCTCATTCTTTTCCTAATTCTAACCCTAGTTTGTGTTGGATATTGATTGAAGGCTATGAATTGAATGTGATGTTATGTAATTCATTTTTGTATGATGATTCAACCCTAGGTTATGTATAATTTCTATGAAATTAGGGTTGAGTCTTTGAATGAAGCCTTGAAGGCTATGAAGGGAATATGTCAATTGCTAATATTGATGTGGATTATGTTATTACTTCATGAATTACCTTGTATTATGTATTGGTAATGAATTGCGAGTAATTGAAGTACGGATGTCCCACGAAGGGCAAGAAAGTATGAAGGTTGGTTCTTCTTTGAACTCAAGTATGAAAGGTGAATTGCTTAGATTGTAATGATGCTATACCTAATGTGTTGTTGTGATGTTGATGACCTAGTTTCCTCATCCTTAACCCTCTACACTTGAATTAGCTATGAAGTATGTATGTATGTTATAGTATGATTGCTATATGATTGAAATTTAGTTCTCATGATTATAATATAATGTAAAGTGAAATGTTTACTCATTTGCTAAGTGTTTCTAAAGTGAAAGGATTGTTGAGTACTTATGAATACATATGAGCTATTACGGTAAGATATCTACATAAGAGTCTAGCAAAGGCTAATGTGTACTTATGTGATGACTAAAAATGATTACAAAAGGGAATTAGATGCTTAGCACTGAAAGGGCATGTAAATGAGATGAGGTCTCACGTTTAGTAAGTCCTGCTCCCCACATGGGTTTCCTCACATTTAGCAAGTCCGGATTATCCATGATATTTGTTGTCTCATGAGATGGAAACCCCCACGTTTAGTAAGTTAGGGTTTCTAGAAGTAATCTCCTTGACCCTTAACTATGTGCCTACATAGGACTCTAGCTTAGTGGATCCACCTAGATAGGTATGTACGAATGGTTACACCTTAGGCAAGTGTTAACCCTCTCTTTTCGGTGTGGGAGTAGAACACCGAATTCCATGTAGCTCTCACGGTCTATGTTGGTTATTGCAATATTTCCCTAATGTAAAAGTAAATGAAGGTATGAAAGGTTTGAACTCTTACTAGGGATTTCTTAAGGGTTTCTACATAGTGTAAGGGAGGGTATGGGACTTCTCTTGCACATTGCACTTGTGGAATCCTAAGAGATGGTTATAGTAGTGTTCTCTTCTGATTTTGATGATTATGACTTATGTATGTTGAAGCTATGTTATGTATGATCATTATGGATATGGTAAGTTATGATGAAATATTATCTTATGAATGTATTCATGAAGTATGTTGCTTAATTTGAAACTTGGCTTTGAATAGGGTTATGGGGTTCTATTGTTTTCATTGCACTAGTATTGCTTGGGTTGTCTACATGTTGAGATGATATTATGTTGGGTTGGACTATGATGCGTAATTTGTGTGCATATTGGATTTACTTGGTAAAAAGCATGTTTTGACTAAATGTCCTTTTTTGCATGTTTCAATGGTTTTTATGCATAGTAGCCATACTTAGTACGTGTGTTGTACTAACCCATATTTTCTTCTATTTCCCAATCATTTAGGTTTGATCCGTTGAGGATTCAAGCTTACATCTTAGGACACTAGGAGTTGCTTCCCCACGTTGGTGAGTCCTCAAGTCCGAGGACATGACCCTATGACCTAGCTTTTATGTTTAGTTCTTTGCTTATGTTGAAAGACATTGTTGTACTTCATATTTTCAATACTTCTTATTGATGTAAGGGCTAAGTCCCATTTTCGATACTTCTATGTCTAGATGTTGCATTGTGACGAAGTTAGATTCTATTTTTCATATATGAAGTGAAGTTGAACTTCCCAAGTAAAAGTTTTAAATTTTAAATGATTTTATTCTATGATACATGTTATGACGAATGCTAAGGGCTTGTATAAAACCTTTTCAAGGTCGATTACGCCAGTAACGACTAGGGGGTGCTCTCGGGTCGTACAAACTTTATATCAGAGCATAAGGTTGAGAATAATGTAGGATTCATATCACAATATACCACGTCGAGTAGAGTCTTGTTCATGGGTGTGAAGCGCGCCACACTTATGAATGAGAGGCTATGAGATGCTTAGGAACTTTCACTTTTTTGTTATTCCATAGTTGTGCCTAAGAGTCTTAACTCTATTTAGTCCTTTTCTTCTAATCCTTCTCTTGTGCTTATAGGCAATGAATACAAGAAGGAACAACGGAAGGAGGGCCGGTGAGGAAAATGTGAATGAGGCGGTTCCCCCCCAAGCTCTTCAAAACCCTTAAGTTCCTATTGAAGAAGGGGCAATGTCTAATGTCGAGATAAGGTCGGCTATTCATAATTTGACTCAAGTGTTGGCCACTCAAGTTTCAAGGGATGCTAGGGTGCAAGTGAACCCCAATACTAGCACTACCGCTTCTAGGATAAGGGATTTCACAAGGATGAATCCCCCTACTTTCTTTGGCTCCAAAGTGGAAGAAGATCCACAAGGGTTCATTGATGAAGTGTTTAAGGTTCTAGAGGCTATGGGTGTGTCTTCTCAAGAAAAGGCGGAGTTAGCCGCCTATCAACTCAAAGATGTGGCACAAGTGTGGTATGAACAATGGAATGAGGGGAGACCTATTAGAGAGGGTCTGATAAGTTGGGCAACATTGAAGATGGCTTTTCTTGATTGGTTTTTCCCCTTGGAACTAAGGGAGAGGAAAATGCAAGAATTCATCAACCTTCGTCAAGGGGGTATGAGTGTGAAGGAGTATGGCCTCAATTTCACTCAATTGTCCAAGCATGCTCCTACTTTGGTGTCGGACTCTTGAGCTACAATGAACAAATTTGTTATGGGGGTATCCGATCTTGTGGTGAATGAATGTAGGTCCGCTATGCTAATCCCAAGCATGGACATTTCTCGTCTTATGGTTCATGTCGAACAAATTGAGGAGCAAAAGCTTAAGCAAGTTGGTAGAGAATTGAAGAGGTCAAGGGCCGATGATGGAAATTCTTCTAAGGTTAGGTTTGAAATCCAAGATAAGCCAAAGTTCAAAAAGTGGTTTCCAAACCAAGGTCCTTCCAACACTCCAAGGGTCAACAAAGGTAAAGTGTCTACCCCCAAGCCTCAAGAAGGAAGAGGTGGTGGTCCTTATGTTGAGAAGCCTATTTGTACAAAGTGTGGTCGAAAACATGAAGGCAAGTGCCTAGTTGGCACGGGTAATTGCTATGGTTGTGGTAAGAGCGGCCACATGAGGAGGGACTGCCTTATGCTAAAGGCTCAAGGAAGGGAAAATGCTCAAGCACAAGCAAGTGTCCCAAATCCCGATGCTCCTAAGAAGAATCGCTTCTATGCTTTCCAATCCTGAGGTGATCAAGAGAGCTCTCTGGATGTTGTGACCGGTATGCTACAAGTATTTTCAATTAATGTTTATGCATTGTTGGATCCCGGTGCCACTTTGCCTATTGTAACCCCTTTAGTGGCTATGAAGTTTAATATGCTTCCCGCTATCTTAGATAAACCCTTTTCGGTTTCTACCCCGGTGGGTGATTCCATTGTTGCTAACAGAGTTTATAGGGGTTGTTCCATATCTTTTCCCAATAGAGTCACTTTGGTTGATTTGGTGGAATTTGATATGTTAGACTTTGATGTTATATTGGGGATGGATTGGCTTCATGCTTGTTTTGCGTCCATAGATTGTAGGACCCGAATTGTGAAGTTTCAATTTCCCAATGAGCCCATTTTAGAATGGAAGGGAGGAAATTCCGTTCCTAGGGGAAGGATCATTTCACGTCTAAAAGCTTGTAAGTTGATTTCTAAGGGTTGTCTCTATCATATTGTAAAGGTCAAGGATCTTGAGTCCGAGATTCCTCCTTTGGAGTCGGTCCGTGAAGGATTTTCTCGAAGTCTTTCCCGATGACTTACCCGGGATTCCTCTCGAATGGGAAATAGAATTCGGCATAGATTCATTGCGGGATACATAACCTATTTCAATCCCTCCTTACCGGATGGCCCCGGCGGAGTTGAAGCAATTAAAAGCTCAAGCCAAATATTTGTTGGATAAGGGTTTCATCCAACCTAGTATATCTCCTTGGGGTGCACTGGTGTTATTTGTGAAGAAAAAGGATGGATCTCTTCGTATATGTATTGATTACCGACAATTAAATAAGGCGACCATTAAGAACAAGTATCCACTCCCTGGGATTGATGACTTATTTGATCAACTTCAAGGAGCGAGTTACTTTTCAAAAATTGATTTGAGGCCGGGTTATCACCAACTTAGGGTGAGAAGTGTTGATGTTCCAAAAATAGCCTTCCGAACAAGATATGGTCATTTTGAGTTCTTAGTGATGTCCTTTGGTCTTACAAATGCCCCGACGGCTTTCATGGACTTATGAATCGTGTGTTTAGAAATTTTCTAGACTCATTTTTTATTGTCTTTATTGATGACATCTTGATATACTCTAAAAGTAAGGATGATCTCATGAATAATTTGAGGATAGTATTGCAAGCCCTCAAAGATCACCAATTCTATGCTAAGTTTAGTAAGTGCGAGTGTCACGACCCGGGAGCACCCCCTAGTCGTAACCGGCGTACTCGACCTCGAAGAGGTCTAATACAAGCCTCNTTGAATCCTTCTGACATCCGAAGCTTTTTGGGTTTGTCCGGTTACTACTGGAGGTTTGTTGAGGGATTTTCATCTATTGCACCTCCATTAAATTCCTTAACTCAAAATAAGTCCAAGTTCGAAAGGTCGGAATCTTGTGAAAAGATCTTCCAATTGTTGAAAGATAAGCTCACCTCCGCTCCGGGTTTGACCTTACTGGAGGGCACCGAAGGGTTTGTAGTATATTGTGATGCTTCCCGAGTGGGTTTGGGTTGTGTCCTCATGCATCGTGGTAAAATTATAGCTTATGCCTCGAGACACTCAAGGTCCATGAGAACAATTATCCAACTCATGACCTTGAGCTAGTGGCCGTAGTCTTTGCTTTAAAGATTTGGAGACACTATCTCTATGGGGTACATGTGGATGTGTTTACCGACCACAAGAGTCTTCAATATGTTTTTAGCCAAAAAGTATTGAATCTCCGACAAAGGAGGTGGTTGGAACTCTTAAAAGATTATGATATGAGTGTCCTTTACCACCCTGGAAAAGCAAATGTGGTTGCGGATGCTTTGAGTCGTATATCTATGGGTAGTGTGTCACATGTGGAAGAAGAGAAATGGGAGTTAGCCCGTGATGTACATAGGCTAGCCCGGTTGGGTGTCCGACTTGAAGATTCCCCAAAAGGAGGTGTCATGGTCCGTCATAATTCCGAGTCATCGGTTGTTGTTGACGTGAAGTCTAAGCAACATCTTGACCCTATTTTGATTGAACTAAAAGAGTCGGTTCTCAACAAAGCAATAGAAACTTTCTCTCAAGGAGAAGATGGGGTGCTTAGGCACCAAGGAAGATTATGTGTGCCGGATGTGGATGGCCTAAGAGAGACAATCTTAGAGGAGGCCCATGGGTCCCGATACTCCATCCATCCGGGAGCCACCAAAATGTATCGTGAGTTACATGAGATTTACTGGTGGAATGGAATGAAAAGAGACATAGCATATTTTGTGGCTAGGTGCTCAAATTGCCAACAAGTCAAAGTTGAGCACCAAGGACCAGGAGGTCTAACTTAAGATATTGATACCCCCACTTGGAAGTGGGAAGAGATCAATATGGACTTCGTGGTAGGTTTGCCTCGAACCCGTACACAACATGATTCCATTTGGGTCATTGTGGATAGATTGACTAAATCAGCCCATTTTCTTCCCGTCAAGGTTTCTTATTCGGCGGAAGATTATGCTAAGTTGTACATTAAGGAGATTGTGAAATTGCATGGGGTCCTATTGTCGATTATTTCGGATAGAGGTGACCAATTTACTTCCCATTTTTGGAGGTCTTTCCAAGGTGGGCTTGGTACTCAAGTGAAACTTAGTACCGCATTTCACCCTCAAATGGATGGTCAAGTGGAACACACCATCCAAACCCTAGAGGACATGTTGAAAGTGTGTGTCATTGACTTCAAAGGTAATTGGGATGACCACCTACCTTTAATAGAATTTTCCTACAACAATAGCTACCACTCGAGTATTGCTATGGCACCATTTGAAGCACTTTATGGTAGAAGGTGTTGATCTCAGGTTGGGTGGTTTGAAGTAGGTGAATATTCTCTTCTTGGTCCCGAGGTAGTCTATGAGGCTACGAAAAAAGTTCAACTTATAAGGGATAGGTTGGGCTCATAGTTGGCAAAAGTCTTATGCCGATAAGAGAAAGAGATATCTTGATTTTGAAGTAGGTGATTGGGTCTACTTAAAAGTCTCACCCATGAAAGGGGTGATGAGGTTTGGTAAGAAGGGGAAGCTTAGCCCCCGGTATGTTGGGCCTTATAAAATCTTGAAGTGTGTCGGAAAGGTCGCTTATGAGTTGAAATTACCCATCGAATTGGGCCCGGTTCACCAGTGTTCCATAATTCTATGTTCAAGAAGTGTATAGGTGACCCGGAGTCCGTTCTCCCTCTAGAAGGTTTAGGGGTGAATGAGAACCTTTCTTATGAAGAGGTTTCGGTCGAAATCTTAGATCGACAAGTTAAGAAGTTGAGGAATAAAGAGGTGGCCTCCGTGAAAGTCTTATGGAGAAATCACCTAGTTGAGGGTGCAACATGGGAGGCCGAGGCCGAGGCCGAAATGAAGTCCCGCTACCCTCATCTTTTTGCTCCCACTCCTAGACATAGTTGAGGTTAGTAGTCTCTCATAATTAGGTATAAATTGAAAATCACGTGTGTTGATGATTATGACATGATTTCCTTGTATGTGCATATTTTTGTGAAAATTCATGCTTAAGTTGTATTTTGGGTGTTCATGAATTATGTTTCTCATGGTTGAAATTGCACCCATAGATGTTGTGTGATGTTGTCTTTATGAGAGTTGTAGTGAGCATACTTGATGTTGTCTTGTTAAAGAAATGTCTTGTTGATTGCGTAATATATATGTTGATGCTCATTGAATATGGAGAAGGTAGTTCCTCCTATACTTATGTGAAGTAAAGAGTTTTGAGCATAGTGATGTTGTGGATTATATTCCTATATGATATGATGAAATGATGTTGTTGATGTGACTGGTTGTTGTGCTGCTAGTTTGAGTCATTATCTCCCTAGAAAGAAGTCTAAGTGACATTCGGGGACGGATGTTCCTAAGGAGGCGGGGGGGGGGGATATTGTAACACCCCGGAAATTCTATGATTTAAGTTAGAGCCTCACCTTATGAATAATGACTTAAAAATAGTTAAAATGATGTTTCTAAACCTTAAGTAATGTAATTGACTTGGTTTGGAAGAGTAAAAGTTTAAACGTCAAGAAACGACCACGACATCCGGAAACTAGAGAAGAATGTGTTCTAGTGTGTCCTTAGGTTTTGGGCAGGTTTGGGAGTGTCGTATGATGGTATAATCTTGTAAAAAGGTTTAAATTAGGTAAATATATGTTTATAGGGTCAAAACGTTCGAATACGAAACCCCGGGGCCACCCTAAAGGTCCCCGAGGAGGACCCCAACCTTGGCCAAGCAAGCTGCCAAGGCAGCTTGCAAATTGCACTTAGCGGGAAGAAGTGCGCGTCGCGGACTAGCTCCCCCAAGGAGCAAAACTTTAGTTCACGACGCGGTCGTGTCGCGGACTCTATTGTCTCGATATTTAATTCCAAATATCTTCAGGGTACAGCTCCGCGTCACGACTTGTTCTGTGACGAAAATGTAGAATCAGAAATTGATTTTTACTTCATTAAAGAGTCCAACTAAGTGAGGGGTATTTAGGGTACTGTAGGGGACGTGTATATATTTATTTTTAAGTCAATTTACCTCCCTTTTATCACTCAAACATAAAACCCCAAAGAGCTAAACCTAAAGTTCCTCCTTCTCTCTACTCTCTCTCTTCTCAAGAACTCCATTGAAGAAGATTGGAGCTTCAAGAAGAAGACCAACTCTCCAAGGGTTCAACTCGGATTTTCGTGGTTAATTCATCTATAAGGTATGGTTGCTTATCCCTAATGGGATTCTTTTCCCCAAGAGGCCCCCCTTCAAGATGAATTTCAAAATCTTCAATTTCTAGGTTTCAATCCAGAAACGTGGGTCTTCTTTCTAAAGTCAAATTGATGTTATAACCTGACTTTGATTGATGTTATATGAACAATTATGAATGAATTTATGTTTTATTGGTGGTTTCTTGAAGAATTCCCCATGAGACCCATGTTTCTCCTTCTTTTCATAATTCTAACCCTAGTTTGTGTTGAATATTGATTGAAGGCTATGAATTGAATGTGATGTTATGTAATTCATGTTTGTATGATGATTCTACCCTAGGTTATGTATAATTCTATGAAATTAGGATTGAGTCTTTGAATGAAGCCTTGAAGGCTATGAAGGGAATATGTCAATTGCTTATATTGATGTTGATTATGTTATTACTTCATGAATTACGTTGTATTATGTATTGGTTATGAATTGCGGGTAATTGAAGTATGGATGTCCCACGAAGGGCAAAAAGGTATGAATGTTGGTTCTTCTTTGAACTCAAGTATGAAGTTGAATTGCTTAGATTGTAATGATGCTATACCTAATGTGTTGTTGTGGTGTTGATGACCTAGTTTCCTCATCCTTAACCCTCTACACTTGAATTAGTATGAAATATGTATGTATGTTATGGTATGATTGCTATATGATTGAAAGTTAGTTCTCATGATTATAATGTAATGTCAAGTGAAAGGTTTACTCATTTGCTAAGTGTTTCTAAAGTGAAAGGATTGTTGAGTACTTATGAACACGTATGAGCTATTATGGTAAGATACTACATAAGAGTCTAGTAAAGGCTAATGTGAACTTATGTGATGACTAAAAATGATTACAAAAGGAAATTAGATGCTTAGCACCGAAAGGTCATGTAAATGAGATGGGGGTCTCACGTTTAGTAAGTCCGGCTCCCCACATGGGTTTCCTCACGTTTAGCAAGTCCGGATTACCCACGGTATGTGTTGTCTCATGAGATGGAAACCCTACGTTTAGTAAGTTAGGGTTTCTAGAAGCAATCTCCTTGACCCTTATCTATGTGCCCACATAGGACTCTAGCTTAGTGGATCCACTTATATAGCTATGTATGAATGGTTACACTTTTGGCAAGTGTTAACCCTCTCTTTTCGGTGTGGGAGTACAACACCGGATTCCATGTAGCTCTCATGGTCTATGTTGGTTATTGCAATATTTCCCTAATGTAAAAGTAAATGAAGGTATGAAAGGTGTGAACTCTTTCTAGGGATTTCTTAAGGGTTTCTACATAGTGTAAGGGAGGGTGTGGGACTTTTCTTGCACATTGCACTTGTGGAATCCTAAGACATGGTTATAGTAGTGTTCTCTTATGATTTTGATGATTATGACTTATGTATGTTGAAGCTATGTTATGTATGGTCATTATGAATATGGTAAGTTATGATGAAATATGATCTTATGAATGTATGAATGAAGTAGGTTGCTTAATGTGATACTTGGCTTTGAATAGGGTTATGGGGTTCTATTCTTTGCATTGCATTATTATATGCTTGGGTTGTCTACATGTTGAGATGATATTATGTTGGGTTGTACTATGATGTTTAATTTGTGTGCATATTGGATTTACTTGGTAAAAAATCATGTTTTGACTAAATGTCCTTTTATGCATGTTTCAATGGTTTTTATACATGGTAGCCATATTTAGTACGTGTGTTGTACTAACCCCTATTTTCTCCCTTTTCTCAAACATTTAGGTTCGGGCCGTTGAGGATTCAAGTTTACTTCTCAAGACACTTGGAGTTGCTTCCCCAAGTTGGTGAGTCCTCAAGTCTGAGGACAAGATCCTCTAGCTTTTATGTTTAGTTCTTTGCTTATGTTGAAAGACATTGTTGTACTTCCTATTTTCAAGACTTCTTATTGATGTAAGGGTTAAGTCCCATTTTCGATACTTCTATGTCTAGATTTTGCATTGTGACGAAGTTAGATTCTATTTTTCATATATGAAGTGAAGTTGAACTTCCAAAGTAAAAGTTTTTAATTTTCTGTGCCTTTATTCTATGATACATGTTATGACGAATGCTAAGGGCTTGTATAAGACCTCTTCGAGGTTGAATATGCCGGTAACGACTAAGGGGTGCTCTCGGGTCGTTACATCCTTATCCCACAAAGTAACTCATGTCGATCTTCGAGAGCCTTATATGTTAGATTTTGATGTTATTCTTGGTGTGGATTGGCTCCATTCTTGTTATGCTTCTATTGATTGTAGGACCCGAGTGGTCAAGTTTTAATTTCATAATGATCCCGTCCTAGAGTAGACAGTGGAAATTCTATGCCTAAGGGTCATTTTGTTTATTATCTTAAAGCTAGAAAAATGATTTCAAAGGGTTGCATATATCATCTTGTTCGTCTTAGGGATATAGATTCCGAAACCCCTACTCTTGTGTCGGTCCCCATTGTTAATGAGTTTCCAGAAGTATTTTCCGATGATTTACCCAATGTTCCTCCCGAAAGGGAAATAGACTTCGGTATTAACCTCTTCCAGATACACAACCAATCTCTAGGTGGAGGTAAATAGCAAAGTCTATTTCCTTTTCAGGATGGAACACTAGGTAGATCATCGGGAAACACTTCCAGAAACTCATTAATAACGTGAACCGACTCAAAGATAGGGGTTTCAGAATCCATACCCCTAACCCGAACAAGATGATATACACAACCTTTAGAAATCATCTTTCTAGCTTTAAGACAAGAAACAAACTGGCCATTAGGCATAAAATTTCCCCCTTTCCACTTTAGGACGGGCTCATTAGGAAATTGAAACTTTACCACTCGGGTCCTACAATCAACAGAAGCATAAAAAGAATGGAGCCAGTCCATACTAAGAATAACATCAAACCTCATAGCCACATAAGGTATCACAAAAGATAAAGTAACACATGGATCAAACAAAGCATAAACATCAAGATGAAAGACTTTCAACATACCGGTAACCACATCAGGAGAACTCTCTTGATCATGATGAGTTTGAAGTGCATAAAATCGATTTTGTTTGGAGCACTTGAACCCGAATCACTAGATGGAGCTTGCCTACCATCTTTTCCCTTGTCATGTCTATATGGATAATCCCTCAAGTGGTGACCACTCTTTCCACAACCAAAAATTTTATCATTACCCCTCAAGCATTTTCTCGGATGACTCTTGCAACACTTTTGACATGCGGGAATCGAATAACCATTTCCATCACCATTTCCTCATTGAGGCTTAGGATTAGATACTCTTTCCTTGTTGAACTTCGGAGCTGGATCATTAGACGAACCTTTACCGAAAAACCTCTATCAGACCTTAGAACGACCATGTTTATCGAACCTCGAATATGAAAAATCACCATCACCGATCTTTCCCCTCTTTGCCTTACTAGACTTTTCCTCCAGTTTCTCCTCTTCGATTTGTTGAGCATGAATCATTAAACGAGAAATTTTCATTTCCATAATGAGCATGGTGCTATGACATTTCTTAACCACCATTTCGGACACACCCGAGATGAACTTGCGCTTCTTTGCCCTAGAGTTGACAAGCATAGTAGGAGCATACCTATACAATTATGTGAACTTAAAGGCATACTCCTACACACTGATATTTCCTTCAAGAAGGATAATGAATTCAAGTACCTTTGCCTCCCTCATTTCAAGGGGAAAGAACCTATAAAAGAAATCACCTTTAAAATTTTCCCAATCAAGAGTACCCGCATCAACTACCATCTCTTACTTCCATTAGTTGAACCAAACATGAGTAACACCCTTAAGTTGATAAGAGGCCAATTCCACCTCTTCCACTGGCGTCACTTTCATGATCATCAACACCTTGTATAACTCATCAATGAACTCTTGAGGATCTTCCTCAACCTTGGAACCATGAAACTCTAGATGATTCATCCTAGTGAAGTCCTTGACTCTGGTTACCGCTGTACCCACATTTGGGTTCACAGGGACCACAACCTCCCTATTGTCTTAGGCCATCATGGCTTGAGCCAATACTTGAAAAGTAGCCCTAAACTCCGCATTAATCACTTGTTCAACCACATGATTAGCCGAAACTTGTAGAGATTCTTAAGGAGCTTCTCGTTCCATATTCTCACCCACATTCCTTCCAACGTATGCTTATCGAGGGGCCATACCTGAAAAAACATCAGATAGGGATTAAGAGGGAGAAATATATAGTTAAAGTCTATCACACGACTTTAGGGTGATGAAAGAAGTGGAGTTTCCTAAATATCTTATAGCCTCTCATTCATAAATGTGGTGCGCTTCACACTCATGAATAGGATTATACACGATGTGGCTTATGAAACATCCTAGTACCTTTCTAAACCATGTGCTCTGAATACCAAGTTTGTCACGACCGAAAGTACAACCTAGACATGATATGACGTATAAAACCACTGTAACACCCCGTATCCGAATAAGGGTAATGAACAAGAAATTCAGAACCTACAGGTGTCATCCATGAGGACTGACCCACGGATCGTAGGTGTGGTCTATAGTTGGAGCCCGTAAAATAGGAATTTTCGACCAAGATCGACGGTCCACCAGGACGGGCAGTGGGTCAGACCACGGTACATCGACTGGGTTTGTGGATGGGTGCCTTAGGAACTATTCAAGCAAAAACCACGGTTGGACCTACAAACTGTAGGTGGATCCATAACCCGTGGTCTAGTGGTCGTAGGTCAGGGCCAAAATCTCTGACCACCAACCATGGTTCACCAGGACAGACCGTAGGTCCGTCCACTGGGTCCGTCGGTTGGTAAGTCGGTGGTAGTTGATAGTTAACTCAGGGGTAATTGGGTCTTTTCCTAATTAATTTGTTCTTATACTATGTCATTTTTCCTATATTTAGAACCCCTATATAAGTCTTTTTACCCCAAATTCACCCCATTTAATTCATTCTATCTAAATCCCAAAAGAAAACTAACTCCTCTCAAATATTCTCTCTCTAGAACTTGAAATAGAAGATTTCACGTAGGGTTTCAAGCTAAGGATCCAAATTCTCTATTTAATCTTAGCATTGGGCTTTGCTGTTAAGGTATGATAGCTTTCATCCATGGACACCTTGCATCCATGAAGTTCCTTCAAAAATTCAATTTCTAAAGAAAGATAAAAATCCCCCATTGTTCGGGTTTGATTCAAAAGTCATGAGTTCCTTTCAAACTTGATTCTAATGGTTGAATTATGTTATTATAAGAATGAATTGATGATTTCCTATGGTTTTTATGATTTATTCCCAAGAACCCATGAAATCCCCATATTTCTCAATTGTGATCTTATAATGTGGGTCTTTCTTGATGAAAGAGGAATTTTATGAATTGATGCAAGAAGTGATAGAATCATATGATTTATAATGAAATCCATGTCTAATGATTGAATTCTAAATGTGATAGTTGAAAGTAGGTTATGAACCTTTAAAAGGTAAAGTATGAGATTATGCATGTTTTTATGAAATCCAAGTAAATGCTTTAGGGACACTTGAGAGTAAAGTGTCAATGATTATGATAATGTTTTTGTGTTGATTGAATGGACATTCTCATGAACACATAATGAACATGATGTGAAGGTTTTCTCACATAATAAAGATTCTTAGGTAGAAAAGCTTTCTCACCTAATTGAATCTAAGATTTACATGTGGACATAGACAGTGAAATGTTTTCTCACACAGATCTAATGAGCTATCCTAATGAATTAACTTGGATTGATTGTCAAGTACATCCTTCCACGATACATGAGTTAAGTAAGATTTAATAAGCAGTCAATGGGATTTATGCTTAGCACCGAGTGGATATTGAAATGAGATGGAAGTCTTTTACGTCAATTGAGTCCGGGCTTCCTATGTATGTGTCATGAGATGGAAACCTTTTATGTTAGTAGTGTTCGGGTTTCTAGTAGCAATCTCCGTATCCCATAAAATATGTGCCCCCATTGGTTTTCTAGCTAGTGGATCCACTTAAGCTAAGAGTTCATGGTCCTACCTTAGGCAAGTAGGACAACCTTTTTCGGTGTGGATAACACTGAGTGATCATGTTATTGCTCACATGGTCTCATGTCGGCTAAGGCTTATCTCCCACAACAAGAACATGAATAATGAACTAAGGTTACTTCAAGAAGTATTGTACATGAGTGTAAATGTTTTAAAGATGATGTGGACTTATGTTGTCCATGTTTATGACTTATGATTCCTAATCCTTTATGATGATGTTTAAGCTTGGTAAATTGCATGCTTTGAAATGAAATGTCCCTTTTTGCATGTTTTAAATGTATTGATGCATATTTATCATACTTAGTGCATTTTTGTACTAATGCATACTCTTGCCTACATTTTTTCCCCAAATATAGGGTCAGACAGACAAGGTTTCCATTCTAGTTGCTAGAGCTTGGACTTTGATTTCTTTTCGAGCTTGGTGAGGCCTTATGGTTAGAGGACAGACTTCTCCTTATTGTAGTTTCCATTTCTTGTATTTCCTTTTTAGACTTGATGTACGGGCTAGGCCTAATTTCATTCAATATTGTAATGGATGGTTATGATGAGACAAGTGTCTAGACTTCCGCTTTCTTTTATGAAAACTTTTTAGACTTGAAAGGTGTTTTACTCTTAATTGTTCTATTTCTTATGTTATGAGGAGTAAGTGACTTGTATGGAGTCCTTCGGGGTTCTATACACGATGATACATCTACGGGGTACTCCTGGGTCGTGACAAACTTGGTATGAGAGCACAAGGTTTAGAATGATCCTAGGATGGTGTTTCATAAGGTACGTCTTGTAGAGTCTTGTTCATGAGTGTGAAGCGTGCCACATTTATTAATGAGTGGCTACTGGATGTTTAGGAAATTTTACCTCTTAGTTACTTTTAAGTCGTTCCTTAGAGTTTAACTTAAAAAGTTCTCTCTCCTAATCCTTGCCTTATGTATTTCAGGATATGACTATTAGAAGGGCTGCTAAAAGGATGAAGGGTGACAATGTTGAACAAGGATCTCCTTCCCAAGCTCCGATAAATCCTTTGGCTGAGAATATGACTAAGCGGAGGTTAGGTCAGTTTTTCAAATATTGGCCCAAGCTAGGACATCACAAGCCAATCGAGAGGTAGTAACTCCCATGAACCCAAATGCGGGTACGACGACTTCGAGAGTGAGGAATTTTATGAGGATAAACCCTCCGAAATTTTATGTTTCGAAAGTTAAGGAAGACCCTCAAGAGTTTGTCGATGAGGTCTATAAGGTACTCGCTATTAGAACCCATATGGTCATTACGAGTTCGTTGTAATGTCATTTGGGTTGACTAATGCTCCGGTGGCATTTATGGATTTGATGAATAGGGTGTTTATATAATACCTTGATATGTTCGTAATTGTTTTTATTGATGATATTTTGATCTATTCAAGGAGTGAGAATTAACATATTGACCATTTGAGGGTTGTGTTGCAAATTCTTAAGGACCAACAACTTTTTGCAAAGTTTAGCAAGTGTGAATTTTGGTTAAGGTCCGTAGCTTTCCTTGGTCATATTGTATCAAACAAAGGTATTGAGGTAGATCTTAAGAAGACAGATGTGGTCAAAAGTTGGCCTAGACCTATGTCTCCTTCAGACATTAGAAGCTTTTGGGTTTTTTCGATTACTATAGAAGGTTTGTTGAGGGATTTTCCTCCATTGCTTCTCCTTTGACGGCTTTGACTCAAAAGAAGGCAAAGTTTGTGTGGTCGGAAGCTTGTGAGAAAAGTTTCCAAGAGTTGAAAGATAGACTTACTTTCGCTTTGGTGTTGACCTTACTAGAATGTACATATAGTTTTGTAGTGTATTGTGATGCCTCTAGAGTCGGATTGGGATGTGTGGTTATGCAAAAATTGTAAGGTGATTGCCTATGCTTTAAGGCAACTGAAAGTCCATGAGAAGAATTATCCTACCCATGACCTTGAGTAAGTGGCGGTTGTTTTTGCCTTAAAAATATTGAGGCATTATTTGTATGGGGTTCATGTTGATGTTTTCACTGATCACAAAAGTCTACAATATGTGTTTAGTCAAAAGGACTTGAATCTTCACCAAAGAAGGTGACTAGAACTCTTGAAGGATTATGACATGAGTGTCCTTTATCACCCCAGGAAAGCTAATGTGGTAGCGGATGCTCTTAGTAGATTATCAATGGGTAGTGTGGCTTATGTAGGTGAAAAAAAGAAATAGTTAGTTCGTGATGTTCATAGGTTGGCCCGATTAGGTGTTAAACTAGTGAATTTTACCAAGGGTAGTGTCATGGTCCATAATGGTTCCTAATCGTCTTTTGTGATTATGCGAAGTCTAAGCAAGGTCTTGATCCCATTATGGTTGAGTTGAAAGAGGCGGTGCTTAAGAAATCCGTTGAGGCTTTC
Organism: Solanum stenotomum; assembly: GCF_019186545.1. NCBI lineage: Eukaryota > Viridiplantae > Streptophyta > Magnoliopsida > Solanales > Solanaceae > Solanum > Solanum stenotomum. Next base: position 43,166,309 of record NC_064284.1, on the reverse strand, counting down.
TCCCAAGGGGGAGATGGTGTGCTTAAATATCAAGGCCGTTTATGTGTTTTGAATGTCGATGACTTGAGGGAATGAATCCTAGAAGAAACCCATAGTTCTCGGTATTCTATTCACCAAGGAGCACCAAGATGTACCGTGATCTACGAAAACTCTATTGGTGGAATGGGATGAAGAAAGATATTGCGGAATTTGTGGCCAAGTGTCCTAATTGTCAACAAGTGAAAGTTGAGCACCAAAGGCCGGGAGGTTTTTCCTAAGACATTGCTATTCCTACTTGGAAGTGGGAAGACTTGAATATGGACTTTATAGTTTGTTTGCGTTGCACCCGGTGACAACATGATTCAATATGGGTAATAGTAGATCGAATGACAAAATCGGCTCATTTCCTTCCCGTCAAGATTTCATATTTGGTGGAGGACTCTGCCAAGATGTACTTTAGAGAGATGTTAAGATTGTATGGTGTGACTTTGTCTATCATTTCTGATCGTGGTACCCAATTCACTTCTCAATTTTGGAAGTCATTTCAAAAGGGTCTTGGTACCAAGGTTAAGCTTAGCACGACTTTTCATCCCAAACTGATGGGCAAGCGGAGCGTACTATCCAAACTTTGGAAGACATGTTGAGGGCTTGTGTGATTGATTTTTAAGGGTAATTGGGATGACCATTTTCCATTGATGGAATTTTCCTATAATAATATCTACCATTCAAGTATAGGTATGGATCCGTTTGAGGCTCTTTATGGTAGGAGGTGTAGATCTCCTATAGGTTTGTTTGAGGTGGGTGAAGTTGCTTTGATATGTCCCAAGCTAGTTTATAAAGATATTGAGAAAGTCATGCTTATTAGAGAAAGGTTGAAAATAACTCAAAGTCGACAAAAGTCATATGTCGATGTTAGAAGAAAGGGATCTTGAGTTTGAGATTCATGATTGAGTTTACTTGAAAATCTCACCCATGAAGAGCGTAATAAGGTATGGTAAGAAAGGGAAGCTTAGTCCCTGATATGTAGACCCATATCAAATTTTGAGACGTGTTGGTAAGGTTGCCTATGAGTTAGATTTGCCAAATGAGTTGGCTCGGTGCATCCAGTTTTCCATGTCTCTATGCTTAAGAAATGTGTTGGAGATCTGACATCCATAATTTCCCTAGAAGTGTTGGGACTTGATGAAAGTCTCTCTTACGAGAAAGTTCCGGTTGAGATTTTGGACCGACAAGTTAAGAAGTTAAGGAATAAGAAACTTACTTCTGTAAAAGTGTTGTGGAGGAATCACTTAGTTGAAGGCTCTACTTGGGAGGCCGAGGCCGATATGATGTCCCGATATCCTTATCTCTTTCCTTCTACTCCTACTCTAGCTTAAGGTAATGAGTTCCTCTTGGTTTGTTCTATGTTTTGGAGTCATGTGTGTTTTACGTGTCCCGTGATCTCCTTAAGTTATGCATGTTCATGAATGCTTATGTTTAGAAAGAAAATGAATTATATGATTGAATTCCCTCATATTGTTGTGCATTAAGTATGCGTTTCCTATATGTTTCATGAGAGAATTGTTGAACATGTTTTAGTTATGCTTTTTGAGTGTAAATTACATATTGACTTCATGAGATTGTGTTGAGCATGGTTTTGAGTTTGGAGAAGGTAGTTCCTCCTAGAACATGAGAAATGTTGAAAGTTTCATGCATAATGGGTTGTTAGTTATGGTTCATACTTCCTTGTGATGCATTGAATGTGATTATTATAGAGTTGATGTTTCCTCCTTTGTTTTGTGCATTGTTATGATGTTGCATGCATGATGGGTTGCTAGTCTTGAGTCTTGACTCCAGTAAGGTGTATAGAGTGTCATTCGAGGATGAATGGTCCCAAGGGGGAGATATTGTAACACGTTGTATTCGAATAGGGTAATGAACCAGAAATTCCCAAGAACCCATGAAATCCCCATATTTCTCAATTGTTATCTTATAATGTGGTCTTTGTTGATAAAAGAGGAATTTTATAAATTGATGCATGAAGTGATAGAATCACATGATTTATAATGAAATACATGTCTAATTCTTGAATTCTAGATGTGATGGTTGAAAGTAGGTTATTGTAGCGACCCTAAAAATAGATAGGTGAAACTAGAGCCTAACGTATGAATTTTTAAAGTTTAAGCATAAATTGGAGTTATGAAATTTTCCAAAATAAAAATTGGACTTTGCCTTAGTTTTATTTGGTAGGTCCATGTAGGCAAGGGGCGTTTTCGTAAATATTAATTTTAGTTAAATTAAGAAGTGGGTATATTTATTTTATTTCTAATAACTATATATGGTATTAAAACTTTTAAAAAGGTATTGTT
>NC_064284.1:43090270-43161760 GCF_019186545.1 Solanum stenotomum | reverse complement strand
TTTGGCATGTTTTTGCATGGTCTCCATACTTAGTACTTAATTGTGCTAATTCCATATTTCTCTATTTTCTACAAGTGTAGGTTCCGGAAAGTAAGCGGGTTCTATAGTAAGCTTGGAACTTGAAGTTCTTCCAAGATCTTGTGGTATGTCCTCATATGTCGAGGACAAGACTTTTCTATTCTAGTTTTATGATAAGGTTCTTGTAATAGACTTAATAGACTTCTTTTGATTGTAAAGGGCCGTGTTCCTAGTATGTTTTCACGTTTATGTCTAAGATGGCTAAGAGACTTAGTATTCCGCTTGTGTACTTTTGAATGAGGTTTTAAAAGTAACATTTGAGTCTTATGGGATTTTATTTAAAGAGTTTTTAATTCCGCACTATTTTACATATCTAATTTGATGAATGCTAAGGGCTTGTATGAGACCTCCGAGAGGTCGAATACGCATGTTACGACTTAGGGATGCTCTCGGGTCGTGATAGTTATGAACCTTAAAAAGGTAAAGTATGAGGTTATGCATGTTTTTATGAAATCCAAGTAAATGCTTTAGGGACACTTGAGACTAAAGTGTTAATGATTATGATAATGTTGTTGTGTTAATTGAAAGGACATTCTCTTGAACACATAATGAACATGATGTGAGGTGTTTTCTCATATAATGAGATTCTAAGGTTGAAAGGCTTTCTCACCTAATTGAATCTATGATTTACTTGTGGACATGGATGGTGAAAGGTTTTCTCACGCATGATCTAATGAGCTATCCTAATGAACTAACTTGGATTGATTGTCAAAGACATCCTTCCATGAGACATGAGTTAAGTAAGACTTAATAAGTACTCCGTGGGATTTATGCTTAGCACCGAGTGGTTATTGAAATGAGATGGAAGTCTTTTACGTTAGTTGAGTTCGGGCTTCCCATGTATGTCTCATGAGATGGAAACCTTTTACGTTAGTTGAGTTAGGGTTTCTAATAGCAATCTTCGTATCCCATAAACTATGTGTCCCCATAGGTTATCTAGATAGTGGATCCACCTAAGCTAAGAGTTCATGGTCTTACCTTAGGCAAGTAGGACAACCTTTTTCGGTGTGGGTAACCCCGGGTGATCATGTTATAGCTCACATGATCTCATGTCGGTTAAGGAATATCTCCCAAAACAAGAACGTGAATAAAGAACTAAGATTAATTCAAGAAGTATTGTACATGAGTGCAAATGTTTTAAAGATGATGTTGATTTATGTTGTCCATGGATATGACTTATGATTCCTAATCCTTTATGATGATGTTTAAACTTGGTAAATTGCATGCTTTGAAATGAAATGTCCATTTTTGCATGTTTTAAATGTTTTTATGCATAATTATCATACTTAGTGCATTTTTGTAGTAACATATACTCTTGCCTACATTTTACCCAAATGTAGGGTCCAACAGACATGGATTCCATTCTAGTGTCTAGATCTTGGACTTTGATTTCTTTCTGAGCTTGAAGAGTCCTCATGGTTCGAGGAAGGACTTCTCCTTATTGTAGTTTCCATTTCTTGTGTTTCCTTTATGGACATGATGTATGGGCTAGGCCCAATTTCATTCAATATTGTAATAGATGGCTATGATGAGACAAATGTCTAGACTTCCGCTTTCTTTTATGAAAAACTTTTTAGACTTGAAATGTGTTTTACTCTTAATTTTTCTATTTCTTATTTTGTGAAGACTAAGTGGCTTGTATGGAGTCCTTCAGGGTTCTATATGCCATGTTATATCTAGGGGGTACCTGGGTCGTGACGACCCCAAAAGGCCCTACACAAGCTACTTAGCATACATCATACAAGATAATAGAAATAAAAGAGTTTAAAATATAGTATTTCATACAAAGAGTCTTGACAAAAGCAGAAGTATAATCATAAGTCTCAAAGCCATCTATTGCATCATAAAGAAAGTGATTGGGACATAAACCATACATCACATACAAAGTAAAAAAAAATGGAAATAACATTAAAGAAATAAAATACTCTTGGCCCTTGAATCATGAGGACTCACCAATCTTTAAAAGCCCAATAGAATCAACTAGCCACGAGTATGGGGAATAAGAGTGTTAGACCCTACCTTAGTGAAACAATGTACGCACAAGTATGCATTGGTTCATTTAATATACTAAGTATGAGGTAATATGCATAAACATAAGCATGATAACATAAGTAACTTAAAACAAGTAGGCATGATCGTAATGGGACATTTAAAAGCTTTAAAGAATAGATGACATGAAAATCATGAAAGCATGGTAAAGTATATTATATTAACATAAAGGACGTAAGAAAAGTTTTGAATAAAACATAGTCATTTTGTGGGATATTAGCTTTAACCGACAACAAGGCCATGAGAGCTAGTCACGACCCAAGGTAGCCCGTAGGTGTAACATGGCGTACAAGACCCCGAAAGGCCCTATACAAGCCACTTAACTTACATCATACAAGATAATGACGTTTAAAAGATTTAAAATATATTTTCAACAAATAAGAGTTTTACAGAGAAAAACGGAAATCTAAACATCGTCTCAAATCCAACTAGTACATAAGAAGAAATTGGGACATAACCCGTACATCTAGTTCAAAACTAAAATGAAAAGACATAATGAAATAAAGGCTTGGTCCTCGAAACATGAGTCCTGACCAATCTTCATTCTTCAACTACTAAGAGATCGAGATCCTAGCCACATAGGTTCGAATCGGAATCGTCGGACCGTATATTTTAGGATAAGAAATGTAGGCAAGAGTTGCGTTAGTACAAAAATGCACTAAGTATGATAGTCATGCATAAAAGTATGAAATCATGCTAATAAGAACCGTAGACACTTAGTTTTTGACCGAACTTAAGTCTTAGACTATTTTTAGTACATAAATATTGCTTTTACATATAAATTAGATATTTTTCTTTTATCTTAAATATTTGAAAACTAAAAAAATAGAGTTGCATTATTAGTGTAAGTTTTGTTATAAAGAAAAAAAAATTGAAAAAAAAATTATATTTTCTTTTAATTTAGATTTAATAAATAAACTAGTTATTTCTTAATTGTACTTTTAATTAGTCATTTAATATTTTTTATATTTCATTAGTTCAAAAAATTTAATATTTTATTATTATAATTTTATATATATTTAATTTATAAAAAATACCCATTATCCTCTCCTAAACTACCCCCACTACCCCAACCCACCTCTACTACACTCCATTACCTCACCCCAGTACCCCAATTCCTCAACTCCACTCACCACCCTTACATCCCACACTACCAAAGACATCAACAACATACACCCAAATATATATACAAAACACATAATAATAAAGACACACACATCAGACGCATAACACACAAAAAGAAAAGCACAATAGCACACAATAAAAAATATTTTTCTTTCTCCAAAACACACACGGTAAAAAACCAAGAAGAAACACAACAAAAATACAACACACATCCACATGAAAAAAAATATTTGTGGGTGTTCTAATCGAGCTTCAGTCAAGATTTTATGGTATTCAATTTTATTTTTGCGGTATCTAACTCTAACTTATATCTTTTCTTTATCTATGGAATGTGATATAATATTACGATACTTTTTTTAATATAGTTTTGTTTGATTCATAATTTGATTGACATAAAATTGGAATTAAATATATTTGTTGTTATTTATTGTTGTACAATTTTGATGCTTTGAATAAGTTTCTAGTTAATGTCATGTAGAATTTCATTGAATATGGAAAATTATTTAAGGATTTAGAGTTAGTGCATTGAATTTTGTTTTATTTAAAATAACAATTTTTGGCTTAAGATGGGTTGAATCATTAATTGAATTACTATTGCTATACAACTTCTATTGGTGTTAACATTTCCAAATTTTAATCTAAAGGAGCTTATATCATAAGTCATATCATTTTTTGTTTACTATTTAAATTTAACTCGTTGGACCTTACACAAATTTAGTCGGAGTTAATAATAATGATTTGCTTTGAATAGGTTGTTTTGGATTTATAAAGGAAAATAATTAGTTTTAAAGTTAAAACAAACTTTTATACACCTTTTAAAAATATTTGTCTCAATTAAGAATGTGGTTACACATCTTTTTTTTGAGACATTAAAAGAAACTCAAGGATGCGGTTACACACCTTGGCTGCAATATTTTAATAATTAACTTTCATTAATTTAAATCAAGAGGTGTAAATAGAAATTATTAGATGTGAGGTACTCACGAGGAAAAGGCAGTTATGCCTTAAATGTCAAGATTAAGAATGTGGTTACGCATCTAGGTTCAGACTAATAAAAATTCAACAATAATAAAAAAAGAAAGCAAACCATGACCTGTAGACACAATATATCCAAAAAATAGTAAAAATAAGTATAAGTCAATAAAAGCGACCGTGCTAGAACCACGGGACTCGAGGGATGCCTAATACCTTCCCCTCGGTCAACGAAATTCCTTACCCAAATTTCTAGTTCGCAGACCAAATAAAGAGTCATTTTCTTTTGATTAGGGGTTAAACAAAAAGGTGACTTGGAACACCATAAATCAATTCCAAGTGGCGAATCTGAAAAATTAAAATAATTTCTAAATCAATAAATCACTTACATTGAAAAAACCCTTCCGCTGTGCGTAAAAAAAAGGTGTGACATCTCTGACGACTTCACTGGGGACTAACCAGAATTCGAGCTTTGTTATATTGAATTTTACTTGATTTTATTATTTTATATTTTGGACATATTATGTATGCTGGCCTAATGTGCTACTTGTTGCTCATTTATTGATTGAATATTGTTGAACTATATTATAAATTGTCTTCTCTCGTTCACCCTATTAGTTTCTAAAAAAACACTTCACACACATTCTCAGGAATGCAGTTATGCATCCTACTTTCTCTTGAGATAAAGCTGTAGTGTCTTGACACTTAGTGGAGGATTTTTAATCGCACATGTTAGGCGGGGTTGGACCAACAATGAAGTTGGAATAGCGTTGCTACCGATAAGTTGCCCCTTCCTGGCTCGAGTTGTCCACTCGGGTAAGCCAGTTTAGACACTAATCTCTTTATATTTAAGCTTATTAAACATGATATACAAACATGGTTATCCCTAGTAGGCTCAACTTATTTGCATCATTTGCATTTGACTTAGTAGGACTCGACATAGGGGTCGTATCCGTCTAGGACATATACCACTATCATATTTAACCATATAGATCATTTTTTGTGCTATATGAAAATGCATTTATTTAGAAAGTCTTGGAAAGTTGATGATCCATTTTAGTGTGATTAGTGGAATGAGAGAAAATGTTATCTTTCGATGTTTACAAAATAAGAAAAGGGAGAAAACATAAAAATATTTCTTCTTTTAGAAGTTATTATACCTTTTTCATAAAAAATGAAATGAAAAAATGCATTTGTCAAGTCAAGTCAATATCTTAAAGTTTTTTTAACTGTCCAATCTGGACGAACTACGCACACCTGATTCTCATCTCAATGAGATACGTAGGCAACCCTTCTCTCTGGTTCGGTGATCCTTAGTCGAACAAAAATATATAACCTTTATCCAAATTAAATGAAATTTTTTGTTCTTTATTCAAAAGTTTCAAAAACAAAATATTTCTTTCTTATCTCAAAGTTTTTTTTTAAAAAGTTTTGTTATTTTTAGTCAAAAAAAAAATGCTAAGATCTTATTCATGTTCTCAAGCATGTTACATATGCAATCCCAAACAGATTTGATCAACGCATTATCAAATCATGTTTTATAAAATAAATAAATAAGAAAATTATAATAAAGAAATGGATATAGAGCAAGTCGGGATTAACCATTAGGTTCTCTAAGCCCATTCTATAAATAAAAATACATGTGTATGCATAATGTGCAACATGTGGTTATAACTGATGAATGTGTAACCCTAACAAGATTTATTATCAATACACATTTAGCTTAAAGGTGGTCGGTTTGTGGTTAAACTGGCATCTCATCCATACTATACAAGGTCAAAGGGAAAAGAGAAAATGACCTGCAACGACGGAACATAGTCAGAAAATGATGAGGTTCAAAATAAGATGTCGTTACAAGAATCAGTGTCACTAGAAGAAGTTAGGATGTTAATACAACAAATGGATGAAATGTACGAATCTTGGATGAATGGAAAAGCTCCACCATCTTCAATTCGTGACTATCTAATTACGAATATGCCGTCCCCTATCCAAGTGTCGACAAATAATCTGATTTATCTACTTGGATTTGGTCCATATGATAACACCTCCAACGTCGCTGAAACTTCCACGGTGTACCCTTTGAGTACACCTATGATGAGTAATCTACTCTTCATGCCAATTGCACTGACTAATATAGTCCTACAACCTATACTGGAGCCAAAATTCAACAATGATCCTCCACCCAAAATTCAATATGATCAAAATTATACCCCTGAATTTACTTTTAAATTTCCAGGCTCTTACCCTCACACTCATCAGTATAGTTCCCCTGTTGAAGCTGAAAAAGCTGTTAAGAACGAGAAACATGAAGAAATGTCTAAAAATATGAAGAGTTTTGAATAGAGTGTAAGAGATATGCAAGGATTGGGAGGTCACAGAAGTGTTTCATTCAATGATTTGTGCATGTTTCCCACGTTCATCTACCCATCAATTTTAAAACTCCAAACTTTGAGAAATATGATGGACATGGAGATCCTGTAGCTCATTTTAAGAGATATTGTAATCAACTGAGAGGGGCTGCAAGCAAAGAAGAATTGCTCATGGCTTATTTTGGGGAAAGGTTGATGGGAATTTCCTCAGAATGGTTCATATATCAAGATACTTCTAACTGACATACATGAGATGATTTGGCTCGATGATTTGTTCAACAATTTCAATATAACATTGACATAGTTTCAGATCGTACTTTACTTGCTAACATGAGGAAAAAGACCACCAAAAATTTTTGTGAATATGCAATTAGGTGGAGGGGGCAAGCTGCTAGGGTTAAGCCGCCAATGAAATAGTCTAAAATGATTGATGTTTTCCTCCAAGCGCAAGAACCAGACTACTTTCATTATTTACTTTCCGTTGTTGGAAAAACATTCGCCGAAGTTATTAAGATTGGTGAAATGGTGTAAACTGACATCAAGTCTCGAAATTTTTTAATTCAAGCTGCCTTGAAAGCCACAACATAGGTGATTAAGAATGGATCAAGAAACCTTGGGAGAAAGAAAATGAAGGAAGATGTAGCGAATTTTGTGTCAGACACACAAAAAAGTCCAAGTGGTCCACTTTATCAATATGCACCACCTCAATTCCATCATTCCCCATGCAAGACACACAATACTCTATTGTCCCACCTCAATATGCAGTCTATGGTGCAGAACCATATGCATATCCATCAAACTATCCTCAATGGCGAGCACCAACACATCAAAATATTCGTCCTTCTTCTCAAACTTTTTGAGCACCTTATAATCCCTATCCAAGACAGGGATTTGAAGGAAGTCAAAGAGCTATGAAAAATTTCACATAAATTGGAGAGTCTTACACAAGTTTATTTGAAAAATTGAAACGTTTGAATATGATATAGCCGATTCCTCAAAATTATGCATATCCACGTTCAAAAGGTTTCAATCCTGTAGCACGATATGCATACCATTCTGATTCCCCAGGGCACTTGAAAATTTTCAAACTTTGAAAAGTGAGGTGGAAAAGATGATCCAAGCAAAGATGATTGTGGTCCAAAATGATAACCCCCAAATGTTACTCAGAATCCTCTACCAACACCTAATGATGTGCACTTCATTGAGATGATATGTGATAATAAAGAATATGACAATTCTCTCAATTCTAAAGAAGTGGCAATTGAAATTGGTGGAGCTTTCACGAAGGCTAACGTGCAAAAGAGTGGCTAAGAAGTCAAGTTTGGTGATTGGGAGACACTCTTCTTTTCTCTAGAAAAGTGTGTATGGATAGTTTATTTTGTTATCATTTCTTCTACGTAATTTTTATTTTATTTTTTAGTAAGTCAGATCTTTCTATCATTTCTCTTATGTGTCTGTTTGTTGAGTCTTGTCGTAGTTTGGGTAATTATAGAGTTATAACCTAAAATTTAGTTTATTGTCTTGTCATCAAGTCCTTTTATCTTCATATAATCTTTGTTCTGTGTCACTTTGACATATTCTATTTAGCGTTCCATACATACATCTCTTTTTCAATTCAGTTTTTGTGACATGATATGCAAGAGGAATTTGGTCAATCTTAAAATTATATCTAATCATGGAATGAATACATCAAAAAAGTTAAAAATAAAATATTTGAGGAAATGAATAATGGACTTAAACACCTTGATACATCCTTTAGTATAAAAAATGGTTGAAAATGTAAATTTTCGTTAAATTGACATATGTCATTTGTTGTCAAGAAGGTATTACTCAAACGGAGATTTCAAGATGACAATTGGAACAATATGATATACATATCCATCAATGCATACGTTGCAAAGAGATATTGTATGATTTTCACTTCACATTTTAAAGGGCATGCTTGTATTTGTTATTTTTAATAATTTATATGACAAAGACATTTAATTCTACTATCCAAACACAGTGTAATCCTTTGCTACCCCTTTTGAGAATTAATTTTATTATCTTTCATAACCCTTTTTTGGATTCAAAATATAGTAAAAAAAAGAAAAAAAAATGAAATGAGTCACAAATTGAAAAAGAAAAAAAAAGTCACAAAAAGAGTCAAGTAAAAAAGTGTTCAAAAAAAAGGTTGAAAAAAGAATCAATAACAACAAAAGAACAAACTTCCAGAACTACGTTCGACCTGATTCTGCTTTAACAAGATACGTAGGCAACCTTATTTTGACATTTGGTCCAACCAAGAAAAAAGTCTAAAAAGTCCTCATCACAAAAAACTTGGGAATAATAATAATAATAATAATAATAATAATAATAATAATCATAATAATTATTATTATTATTACTATTATTATTATTATTATTTTATTTTTGCAAAAAATAGTCGATTTCAAAAGTTGTAAGTCTTAACCCTATTATTGCAATATCTTTGAGCTTTCATGCTGATCCTTTCTTTGTAGCCCTGTCCAAAAGTCACGTTACAAACCAAATAAAGACCTTCTGATCAATTTTTAACAACGACAACTCAAGCAAGCTTTCAGTGTTGATTATCATATAAGGAAACATGTCATGCCACTCGCATAAGAAGTAAAAAATGAGAGAATCTTATCGATGAAAATCCTCGAAATCACTATAGGAGATCATTTGAGTTGAGAGAAAGTGAAAATGAGAGAGTCTTATTGGTGAAAACCCTCAGGGCACTGTATGACGATAGTGAGTGAGAGGTAATAAAAAAAGAGAGACTTGTTAGTGAAAACCTTTCGAGGTACCACAAGTCAAGTGTTAGTCATAAATCTAGTGCAAAGTTGGATTATAGAAGTCTAACTTCAAAGTTTGACAAAGATGAAGTTTAGATTGATTGAACAGACCAAGCCATTTAATCCAAAATGCATGTCAGGATCATTAGAATTCACCAGCACTATCAATGGAGTCCATTTATTTTTATTTATTTATATTTTCTCAAAAGGGTCAAATATTATTTCTTCTTATTTTGTGTTGCTCAATTCGATCTTGAGTTAGTCTTCATTAAGCAAGAAGAAAGTGATTTCAAAATTGCTACCGTCTCTTCAAATGCACAAAACAAAGTTTGGTCAACACAACAATCGTGACATGATTCAAGAAATAGTGATGTGCATAGTAATTTGTCAACAATTGACAATTTTTGAGAATTTGTATGAATACAAGATTCAATTATTATTGGAGGGTGGAAACAATATGACAAATCTGAAGTTTGAAGTTCTGAACAATTAGAGTTGTTTTCAATATTATCAAGGTGGATTGACTAGCAAACATAATCACTCTGCCCCAGCTGATATGATTAAACATTGCAATAACAGGAGCAATTATCTTTAAAGTCAAGGCGACAAATCGACCACCAATTTAAAACTCACAATTTTTAAAAATATAAGAGGTTTTATTGCTGAAATAAACATTGTTTCACATGTTCAAATTAGATAACAGAGTTACAATAAAAACCTATTAACATTTTTATTTTTATACTTGCACAATTAGTTATTTTTATCTTCTCCTAGGATATACACTTTCTAGTTTCAGACTTTTATTTTTATTTTCTCCTAGAATAAACGTTTATTTATCATTTTCTCCTAGGATAAACACTTCCTAGTCAGAGACTGATATTTTCTTTTTCTCCAAGGATTAACACTTCCTAGTCTGAAACCGTTATTTTTCATTTTCTCCTAGGATAAATACATCCTAGTCTGAGATCATTTTTTTTTCATTTTCTCCTAGGATAAACACTTCCTAGTCTGAGACGATTTTTTATTTATTTTCTCTTAGGATAAACACTTCCTAGTCTGAGACCGTTATTTTTTATTTTCTCCTAGGATAAACACTTCCTAGTTTGAGAACGTTATTTTTTATTTTCTTCTAGGATAAACACTTCCTAGTCTGAGACAAGTATTTATATTTTCTCCTAGGATAAACGCTTCCTAGTCTGAGACGTTATTTTTTATTTTCTCCTTGGATAAACACTTCCTAGTCTGAGACCGTTATTTTTCATTTTCTCCTAAGATAAACACTTTCTAGTCTGAGACTGTTATTTTCATTTTCTCCTAGGATAAATACTTCTTAGTCTGAGACCGTTATTTTTCATTTTCATCTAGGATAAACACTTCCTAGTCTGAGACCGTTATTTTTCATTTTCTCCTAGGATAAACATTTCCTACTCTGAGGCCGTTATTTTTCATTTTCTTCTAGGATAAACACTTACTAGTCTGAGGCTATTATTTTCATTTTCCCCTGGGATAAACACTTCCTAGTCTGAGTCCGTTATTATTCATTTTTCTCCTAGGATAAATACTTCCTAGTCTAAGACTATTATTTTCATTTTTTCCTAGGATAGCACTTCATAGTCTAAGACCGTTATTTTTCATTTTTCTCCTAGGATAAACATTTCCTAGTCTGAGACTCTTATTTTCATTTTCTTATAGAATAAACACTTCCTAGTCTGAGACCGCTATTTTTTATTTTCTCCTAGGATAAACATTTCCTATTTTGAGACCATTATTTTTCATTTTCTTCTAGGATAAATGCTTCCCAATCTGAGATCGTTATTTTTTATTTTTTCTAGGATAAAAACTTCCTAGTCTGAGACCATTATTTTTTATTTTCTCCTAAGATAAACACTTCCTAGTATAAGACTGTTATTTTTCATTACCTCCTAGGATAAACACTTCCTAGTCTGAGGCTGTTATTTTCATTTTCTCCTAGGATAAACACTTCCTAGTCTGAGACCGTTATTTTTCATATTTTCCTATGATAAACACTTCCTAGTCTAAGACTGTTATTTTTTATTTTTTTCCTAGGATAAACACTTCCTAGTCTGAGACTGTTATTTTCATTTTCTCCTAGGATAAACACTTTCTAGTCTAAGACCATTATTTTTCATTTTCTCCTAGGATAAATACTTCTTAGCTTGAGACCATTTTTTTTTCATTTTCTCCTAGGATAAATACTTCCTAGTCTGAGAATGTTATTTTTATTTTCTCCTAGGATAAAAATTTCATAGTTTGAGACATTATGTTTTATTTTCTCCTAGGATAAACACTTCTTAGTCTGAGACTTTTTATTTTTCTTCTAAGATAAACACTTCCTAGTCTGAGACCGTTATTTTTTATTTTCTCCTAGGAAAAACATTTCCTAGTCTGAGACATTATTTGTTTCTCCTAGGATAAACACTTTCTAGTTTGAGACGTTTTCTTATTTTTGTCCTAGGATAAACGCTTCCTAATCTGAGACGTTATTTTATTTTCTCCTAGGATAAACACTTCCTAGTCTGAGATATTATTTTATTTTCTCCTAGGATAAACGCTTCATAGTCTGAGTTTATTTATTTATTTTTTGAAATTCAAAATTGCTAATAACTCACAAAATTTTTCCAATGAAAACTGGGGAAAAATCTTTTGTTTATTTCTTTTGTTTGTGATGGCTTTCAGGTTTCTTCAAACGAAGCATGGATTTGAAATTCAAGACAAAAGTGTAACAAGAATCAGCCTTTTCAATGCATGTAGCAACTTGACCACCTGACACCTGCTTCTATTCAACTACTGATCAGAAAACATGTAGTCATTCAAGAACATTTTCGAATTGTCATTTTGAAGAGTTCCAAAAACTCACTCTAAGTGGCAAATTAAGCATCGAATCCATTCAAGATCAAGATACTCACCAAAATCAAGGTGATATCTCAAATTCAAGAATTAAGCAAAGACTCAAGAGAAGCTGCATAGATAGGAGCATGTACTTTTACTTTACATCTGAATATCAGCTTTATTTTTTTTATGTAAGGATAGGAGCCACGACCTAGAGCCTCGATGGAACCTCACTCAACTTCCAACTCATCATCTCATCTCCTTGAACTACATGTGACCTGATTCCCATATAACCCGGGATGTGTAGAATGTCCAAAACCAAGACTCGGTCGCACACATTTTTTCTTTCAAATAAGAGTCCGGTCAAAAGTTGTCGCATTGTCTACTTCTTTGTCTGAAAACTCTTCGTGTTTCCAGTCAAAGAGGAGAAAACTGTAGACACGTAATTTTTGACCGAACTTAAGTCGTGGAATATTTTTAGTAAATAAATATTGCTTTTACATAAAAAATAGATATTTTTCTTTTATCTTAAATATTTGAAAACTACTAAAATAGAGTTGCATTATTTGTGTAAGTTTTGTTATAAAGAAAATAAAATTTAAAAAAAATTATATTTTCTTTTAATTTAGATTTAATAAATAAACTAGTTATTTTTTACTTGTATTTTTAATTAGTCATTTAGTATTTTTTATATTACATTAGTTCAAAATAATTAATATTTTTATTATTATAATTTTATATATATTTAATTTATAAAAAATACCCATTATCGTCTCCTAAACTACATCCACTACTCCAACCCACTTATACTACACCCCATTACCTCACCCTATTACCCCAATTCCTCAACTCCACTCACCACCCTCACATCCCACACTACCAAAGACAACAACAACACACACCCAAATATATATACAAAACACATATTAATAACACACACATCAGACGCACAACACACAAAAAGAAAAGCATAATAACACACAAAAAAAAAACAAAAAATATTTTTGTTTCTCCAAAACACACACGGTAAAAAACCCTAGAAGAAATACAACAAAAATACAACACACATCAATAGAAAAACAAAGATTTATGGGTGTTCTAATCGCGCTTCAGTCAGGATTTTATGGTATTCAATTTTATTTTTACGGTATTTAACTCTAACTTATCTATTTACTTTATCTATGGAATGTGATGCAATTTTATGATACTTTTCTATATAGTTTTGTTTCATTCATAATTTGATTGAAATAAAATTGGAACTAAATATATTTGTTGTTATTTATTATTGTACAATTTTGATGCTTTGAATAAGTTTCTAGTTGATGTCATGCAAAATTTCATTGAATATGGAAAATTAATTAAGGATTTAAAGTTAGTGCATTGAGTTTTGTTTTATTTAAAATAACAATTTTTGGCTTAAGATGGGTTGAATGATTAATTGAATTACTATTGCTATACAACTTCTATTGGTGTTAACATTTCCAAATTTTAATCTAAAGGAGCTTATATCATAAGTCATATCATTTTTCATTTACTATTTAAATTTAACTCGTTGGACCTTATACAAATTTAGTCGGAGTTAATAATAACGATTTACTTTGAATAAGTTGTTTTGGATTTATAAAGGAAAATAATTAGTTTTAACGTTAAACAAACTTTTATACACCTTTTAAAAATATTTGTCTCAACTAAGAATGTGGTTACACATCTTTTTTTGAGACATTAAAAGAAACTCAAGAATGTGGTTACGCACCTTGGCCAAATTATTTTAATAATTAAATTTCATTAATTTAAATCAGGAGGTATAAATAGAAATTATTAGGTGTGAGGTATTCGAGAGGAAAAGACAGTTATGCCTCTAAATGTTTAGACCAAGAATGCGGTTACACATCTAGGTTCAGACTAATAAAAATTCAACAATAAAAAAAAAGCAAACCATGGCCTGTAGACACAATATATCCAAAAAATAGTAAAAATAAGTATAAGTTAATAAAAGCGATTGTGCTAGAACTACGGGACTCGAGGGATGCCTAATACCTTTCCCTCGGTCAACAGAATTCCTTACTCGAATTTCTAGTTTGCAGACCAAATAAAGAGTCATTTCATTTTGATTAGGAGTTAACCAAAAAGATGACTCGGAACACCACAATTCAAATCGAAGTGGCGACTCTGAAAAAATTAAAATAATCTCTAAATCAATAACGTCACTTAAATTGGAAAAACCCTTCCGCCTTGCGCCGAAAAGGGGTGTGACATGGACATTTTCGTGATATGCAACAACCAAGTTAAAACATAAGATACGAAGGTTAGAAAACATAAAACCTAATCATGATCAATGCAAGTAAACCATCTTTTAACACATGTGAGATACTTCTTAAAGTAACCTTAGTTCATTATTGTGGGAATTAACCTTAACCAACATAAATACCATGTGAGCTATAACATGATCCCCCGGTGTCTCCCACACAAAAAAGGGTTTGTCCTACTTGCGAAGGTAGAACCATGAATCAGAGCTACAGTGGATCCAATAGCTAATGTATATTTAGACAATCATCATATGGGGGCACATGTGTAAGTAATAAGGAGATTGCTTCTAGAAACCCAACCTCTACTCATGGGAGAGCTTCCATCTCAATATCCTCTCAGTGCTAAGCATAAATCCCACAAAGTAGTCATTTTCTTAACTTTTTCTTATTATCCATGGAAGGGCATGTCACATTGCCAATCCAAGCTAAGTCATGTATCATCCATAGAAAGGTATCACTCAATGACCAATCCAAGATAAAGACATCACAAGGTAGCTCCTTAGACCATGCGTGAGAAAACCTTTCACCGTCCATGATATTTTCATAATAGCTTTTAAGGCCCATACTCATTCACTTCATGCTAGAGATGCCGTATTAATACTAATGAAAATAGTTTTGAAATCGTGGCCTATAGTCATTGATGGAATATTAGGATACCATACTAATCAAGACCTAGTTTAGGAAAATAGCCCAAAAAGCATTGAGGAATCTAGATGTCATTCATGTCATGTGGCCAAGCTTCATAGAACATATAGACTATCTCATCTATAAGCTTTTTTAAGTCATAAACATACTTTAATGAACATGCATTTTTTTCAATAATTCATAAGCTTCATCATAGTTTCAAAGTCAATGCATCTTCAAATTAATTTACATCTATTTCGTAAAGATAAAACATACATATTTTCATAAATTCATCTTTCATAGTTCAAGACCCACATTATATCAACATAGCTTAGAAAATATGGGTTATGCATGGGTTCGTGGGAAATCAACTTAAAAACATGAAATTTCTTACATTCATGCATTAAAGTTCATAAATCAATCAAATAAATCAACATTGAAAGGAACCACGACATGGAAGAAACCCTAACTTCAATTAGAGATTTCTAACTTGAAAATTGGATAATTTGGGAACTTCATGGAGGAAAGGGCTCAATAGATGAAAATTATCCCACCTTGATGCCAAAATCTTGGAAGCAATGGAGGATCTGGAGGCTTGATCTTGAAACCCTAGCTTTCTTCCTCAATTTCTAGAGAGGGAAATATTTGGAGAGGAAGAGCTTGATCAACTTTTCGAAATTTAAGAGAATGAATTAAGTTTGGGTGATTTTGGGGTTTTGAATCATTAAATAGGTCTTTAGGTGAAGGGTAAATTGACATGGTATTGAATTAAAATAATCTGAAAATACCTAGAAGAACCTGTCTTAAAAACTGAAAACAAGAAATGCTGGAGCTTGCCAAAAGCCACTGGACTAAGACAACTAGGCAATTGGGAATGCATTTTGGTGACTCGCCGAATGAAACGGCGAGCTCGATCCAGGTTGCCTAAAGTTCCAGAACAGCTGGGTACATAAATCAACCCAAAAGGCAAGAAGTTCTACTTGGCGGATCGCCGAGTCGTTCGGCGTTCTCGAGTTACTTCACCGACTCGGCTACGAAATGAATATTTTTCCCTTCTCTTAATCCGAGGTGTTACACTATCTCCCCCTTGGGAATATTCGTTTTCAAATGGAACTCAAACTAGCACGAAGAGAAACTAACAACCCAATCATCAATACAACTTCATCAAAATGCACATAACCAAGGAGGAACCTCAAATCCAAGCTAAAACATGTTCAAAAAATCATAAGGAAGATAGGAACTAGACCTAGCAGCCCATCATGAATGCAATCAAATAAATGCACATATCCGAGGAGGAAATTTCAACTCCAAGCTAAAACATACTTTTTTTTAAAAACATCTTTTCCTAAGACAAATATGCAAGATCATACTCAACTGCACATAAACATGAAGCAATCAATTAAACTAAATCAATTTTTTTGGAACATCAAATTTTCCATGAGCATGCATGCATGAGGAAACATGAGGATGACTAAGATACCCGAATCCTAAATAGTGAACCATGAGGAGCTAAGAACTCAAGCTAGAATCGAAAATGAATGAAAGAGATAGGGATACTAAGAAATCACATTGCCTCCAAACTTTCACCCACCAAACCATTACAAGGAACTCTTCCAAAACAACACAGGTCTACTCAAATACTAACCATGAAGCACAATATCTCCTCCTTTGGAGCAAACCTCACTAGTCTTTTCAAATCCATCTCCCTCAATCCCAAATATAACACCAACATCTTAAGAATCACTAAACCACTAAGACAAGTAAACACTTAAGAAGTTTCCACAAGGATTTTCAAGGAATACTCTAAAAACCATCTCCATACATGGAGTCTTACCATATCCAACGACACACTCAATATTAGGCAATACATAACCACAAGCTAAAAGATCTTAACTTACCAATTACTGCACCCTGGGAGCCCTCATGATCTTGTTGAGTTTGAAGATCATATAACCTACTTGTTTCCAACCACCACTAGGACCGGAGGAAGGGTAGGGTTAAGCCCATCGATGAGTATCTCCCTCATTCCTTGAAACCAAGTAACACATTTTCCTTATCTTATGATCCATCTTACCATAACCAAAGCAAGCGTCACGACCTACCCCCTAGACGTAACATAGCGTACTTGACCCCGAAGGGGTCTCATATAAGCCCTTAGCATATAATAACATAATATACTAGAAAAGTATGGGAAATTTAAAACTTCTTTTAAACCATACAATCGAAAATATTTTCATAAATCAAGCGGAAGACTTTACCACATCTTTGTCTCAAACCATCTATTAAACTCTTGAATAAAACTCTTGGGACGCAGCCCATACAAAGTCTAAAACATAAAGAAATGACATAAAGGAAATAATGGGTTTGTCCTCGAAGCTATGAGGACTCATCAATTCTTCAACTCTTCTTGCACCTTAGAAACCTAGCCTTCAAAGGAACTCAATCTTCGCAACCTTACATTTGATTAGAATGTAGGAAAAGTATGTGTTAGTACAAAATGTACCAAGTATTATAGCTAGCACAACATCATAAGAGCATCTCAAAATGGTTAGTCAACATAAGACATAAACATAAGAGATAATAACATAATCATAGCATAATCTCTAACATAAACATCATATAATCATAAGCCAACATAAGAAATAGTTAATGAGCATAGGAGATAATTCATGTTCATGATAGTAAGCATGAATATGGTGACTTCAAGGATATGCTTAGTGTGTGTGGTATTATGGGATGCCACATATGGATTGCACAAGTGTGCTTTGAGGTTACATAGGAGTATAATGCTCATATGTTATGAAAACCAAAGTCTTGACTGTGAATGTGGACTATACCCAAGAATGACCAAAAAGGGTTACTTAGCTTGGATGGTATTATGGGATGTCATTCATGCCTTGCACAAGTATGCTTTGAGGTGGCTTGTAAAGTAGTTCTCTTATGATATGAAAGACTAAGGGTTGAAGAATGTTAGTGTAAAGGTTTAAGTAAGGACTATGCATAGGTGTCATTCTTGACCTACTTCATAAAGAAAAGGAACTATCAACTTAAGTAAATTATATCATGGAAGGAAACTATAGCAACAATCCAATCTAAGCACACATCACATAAGAGGACACTTCATAAGTAGCTTCAAGTCATACTTGTGCCATGTATGAATGACATCCCATACTACCATTCACACTAAGTGCTTCCTTAGGCTATCTTACTCAATGCTTACTATTTATCATACTAGACTATTGATGAGTCCACAAATTGGACACATTTAGGGCTTTGTTTTGATAGAAAAAGTTTTCTCAAATGCATATTTTGTCTCAATATCTGATGAAAACCCTTATGTTTCAAGTATTTGGAGTTTGAGGGAAAGCATGGACACTATTTAGCAAAGAGCAACAAAGGCAGCTGAAAGAACGCAGGCTACCCCAAGGTAAAATAAAAGGGATTACAATCAACGAGGATGCGGCCACATCCAGAAGCAAGATTGCTAAACTTTCCACAACTGGTGGGAAAGGCCAGGGCAAAGACAAGACCCTTGAATTATCAGATACAAGCACTGACAGTAGTGGCTTTTATAGAAATGACCCCAACCAATCTGAAAGAGAAGGTGTGGGTTCTGACGAGGATGATCTATTAATAGCATAGAGGGCTGAGTGGCAAACTAAGAAGCTGAATGATCCATCCAGGGTTAGGACTCCCCAGCTTACCACTACTACACCTCCAGTTCCAGAGCAGGCAGTGGTATTAGTGCCTCCAGTACAAGGTCCTCCGCCTAAGTCAATGAATTGAGTAAAGGCTGAGGAGCTGAGGAAAATTATGGAAGAAATGTGTCTGTCCATAGACGGGGTTATAGACAGGCACCCAGAGATAATGAAATGCCTAAGATACCACAAGTTCTAAATCTTCACCAAAGCGCGTGGCCCTTATATTCCAGAATGGGTAAGAGAGTTTTACAGTGCATACAGTGCACTGATACCCCAAAAAAAGTAGCTAGCAGCAACCTTCAAGGAAGTGGACTTTGTGGTAGTTAGAGGCAGGAGGGTGAAGTGTGATAGTGAGGCGATCAGCGTAGTCTTGGGCATGTCCACGAATATTGGGGATCACTGCAAGCACTTGATCAGAATAAAGAATCTAGACAAGATGAAAAAGTGGTTAGCCTCACTAATTTTAGATGAGACTCCGAAGTGGTTGGCGAAAAGAGTTCCGATTGAAAAAAAAGAACTAAACATAGCCGCAAGGTTCTGGTTCGATTTTTTCAGCAGGACAATTATGCCATCCCAGAAAGAATCAATCCTTCACCTTGCCAAAGCATCTTGCCTGGGTTGCATCATAGAGAAAACTGAGATAAACTTGGGTACAATCATTGCTTCAGCAATATTCATACGTGCAAGGCAGAGTCAGACTTCACTTTCATTCCTAGTATTGATCACAAAATTATACAAACAACCCCGGGTACCTCGAGATGCCAAGAAAGATATGGAAGTGATGCCCACAGCCTCTACAGATATCCGGAGGATCGAAGCAAAGTACCTTAAGGATCAATCAGAAAGGAAGAAGGCAGCATCTGTGGAGTTAGTAAACACATAATCATTGCCTGCAGAGGCACCTCTGCCTACTCCGGCTCCTGGGCCTTTAGGTATATCCATTGCCACTGCTACTCCCGTTGATACTCCAAGTTCTTTTGCTGCTGCATGGTCTCCCAGACCCACTACTGTTGCTGTTATTTCCCAACCTCCACTCACCCAGGCTTCCCTACTTCCCTACTCTGGATGGGACAGCTTGCCCTTTCTACTGATCGTCGTGCTACCAGTCTAGAGGCCTCTATTCCAGGCATGATCCAGATTGCCCTAACTGATGCTGGGATACCTCTGAGCACAACCATTGATGCCCCAGTGACCAGGATAGCGGTGTGTGAGCACAACTAAGGGCCCACAAAGGAGGTGACAACTTTAAAAGATGCCATTGCTGAGCTGCGAAAAGATGTAGACCACCTGAAGTCCACCGATGTGTCCATGGTCTTTGGAATAGTAGAGATTCCAGACGTTCCTGAGATGCCTCAGACCACCACTATACATGGGGGATGGAGCGGAGCTAAGAACCGATCATGAGTCAGAATCAGACATTGATAAAGAGATGCATGAGGAGACTGAGGGAGCTGCAGATGAAGACCTGACCGAGACGGAAGAAATTATGACAGATCCTACTGTGCAGGCTTTCTTAGCACCTGTTGCTGGATCCAGTGGAGCTGGTCCTGCTGGGGTCACTCCGGGCACTGAAGCCTAGACAGATGGAGTGACCGATTAGCCAGGATCCCCTCTTTACCTTCCTCTCTATCTTTCTTTATTTTACCTTTCGGATTCTGTGTTATTTGCATTTGAGGACAAATTGCTTTTTGTTTGTGGTGGGGTGAGACCCACCTTTGTGTGCTATTCGTGAATTGTGTTTCATTTATATATTTGGGCTTTGTGCTCAAATTGTGTTTACATTGCTTTCAGTGGATGTTTGAGCTTATAGCTCCTTTTATTTTGAGTTGCAAAATGTTTGGACCCGTTCAAAATTTTTTTCCACCTCTCGTGTGTTGAATGTGGTTGTTCTTTTGCAAAAAATTAAGTCTCGGTTCCGATCAATACCGATGACTTGAATAGTCCTCTCAATCAAACGAACATGAATGCGCGTCTACGATGAGGCCAAATG
Organism: Solanum stenotomum; assembly: GCF_019186545.1. Classification (NCBI taxonomy): domain Eukaryota; kingdom Viridiplantae; phylum Streptophyta; class Magnoliopsida; order Solanales; family Solanaceae; genus Solanum; species Solanum stenotomum. Next base: position 43,140,898 of record NC_064284.1, on the reverse strand, counting down.
AAATTGCATAGACAATATGTGAACTCTTTGCATCTTGTTATGACTAGCCTAGTATCGAATTGAGTCTCTTGTGATGATCGTTGCACACTAGCTAAAGTGTGGAGTCTTGTTTGACTTATAGTGTCAATGTCTAGTGTGATAAGCTTACCTGTGAACTGTGCATGATGAAACCTAGAATTTTCCCCGTTGGTCCGGTCAACTAAGTGATGCTATCTCTAGATATGATCTTAGGCAACTTCTAAGAGTGTGAGCCAATTTGACATATACATCTTTTGTGTCCTACCTTGTGAGTGTGTGAACCGCTTTTGAACACCCCTTGAACCTTACTTTCCTTTGGAAGAAACTTGATGAAACTTAGACCTTTCTTTATCCATTACCCATAATCCTCATGAAGTTGTGATTAGTTGAATAGCTAACTTAGGCCAAAAGCCTAAGTTGGGGGTGTGGTTAAAAAAGATGGCAAATCAAGAAGTGCAAGAAAATCCCTCTTACCCATGGTTTTGAGAAAAATGGAACCCCTCCATATAAAAAAAGAAAGAGAAAAGACAGAAAAGAAAAAGAAAAAAATGAAAAAGAAAGTTGTGGAAAAAAGTACAAAATAAATGGGGTTTCCAAACAATTCATGGGAAGTAAATAATAGAATGACTTATGAGCACTAAAGAAAATGTTGAAGGAATAGGAAAGGAAGTGTTGTGAGCACCACATTTCATGAGGATGAAAGTCACTGAGCCTAAATGACCATACCTTTGCACTCAACCCCATTACAAGCCTCGAAAAGACCTTTTTGATCTTGAGTGAGCTGAAACAAATGTTGATTGGAAAATATGGGCAAACCTATGGGTGAAAGCATGCATTGTGTTCTTCCTTGTGAGAGTGAGTGTTGCAATTGATTCAGGAACTTTAAATGATTAAACCATGGTGTGAATATGGAATCATTCTTTGTGTGAGGGCATTTGAACACTATAGTTGAGCTTGAACTTGCATTTGAAACAAGTATTATGAGCATGAGAGTCTTTGATATTGGTGAGTCACAACTTGAATCTTTGAGTGCACATTTGATTTTTGCATAAGTAAATTGAGTCTTGTTGTGTGCATTCATGATTGAGTCTTGTGTAGCACTGTTCGAGACACCCTTTTTGAACGGTTGAATTTGAGTTTACTTGAGGACAAGCGAAAGTATAAGTTGGGGGTGTTGATGAGTCCAAAAATTGGACTCATTTAGGGCTTTGTTTTGATAGAATTAGTGTCCTCAAATGCATATTTTGTCTCAATATCTGATGAAAACCCTTAAGTTTTAGGTATTTGGAGTTTGAGGGAAAGCATGGACACTATTTAGCAAAAAGTAGCAAAGGCAGCTGAAAGAACGAAGAAATAAAGATCTAAGAATCGTTGAACCCATTTGCCGAATCGTCAAAAAGGTCTTATCCTCGCCTTTTGCTCCAGTGTGCTGAGCCCTAAAAGAGAGGATCAAATCGGCGGTGAAAAAGAGCAGTCGGTGTATCGTCGAGCAGTTCCGCGAAGCAGTACTATATCATCCAATGATCCAAAACACGAAGATGTTGAAGGATAGAGCAAGATGGTGATGAAACCTACCAAAAGCCGGATCGCCAAGTTGATCAGCGATCTCGACTAACGGCGCCAAATGATCCGTTGCAACAGATTTTTGAAAACTATAAATACTCGTTGAGAGTTGTAGCTTAATATCTGATTTTGGATATTAAAGTTTTAATATATAATTATTCTCTCTAAGTTTGGAAAGGGTTTTGAAGAACTTGAAGATTCAAAGGGTTTCAACTCCAAGATTTTGGACTTGGGTCTTGTAGATTCTTCACTTTTGACTTGTTTAGAGACTTAAATCTTCATACCCATTTGAATGCAAACTCATTTTGGTATAAATTTCTATCTCTTTTACATGTCTAGCTAAAACTCCAATTCTTGGGGTGTGATTTTGTGAATATGGGTTAGATTATCTGTTGGGTCTTGTTTGTTGATGGTTTATTTGTTGAGTAAATGTGATTTCGTTTAGTAGTTGTGGTGGATTTTAATTAAATTGCAGTTGCAAATACGATTTCACCTTTGTATTTTTGGCTTGCTCGAGAGAGGTCGTAAAACTAAGACTACTAAATTGATGGCCTATGGGAGTGGGTCGACATGAGGTTCAGCTCGAGAGAGTGAACCCTATTCCTTCTCCCATACACTTAACTCGAGAGAGTGAGTGGGCTAAGGCAGAGGTTGTTCTTCATGCGGCAAGTGGGTGTCCGAGAGGAACCCATTTGATTCGGGGTAAGTTGCTCGAGAGAAAATTTTCCCTCACTATAGTCTAGCCTAGTCACATATACTCAATGGACTTACTATCAGAAGCATGTACCAATAGTCTAGTGTAACCCGTATTCCTACCACATCCCAAAAATCCCATCTCCTTGATTAGTACTTTTCGCATTTGTGTTGTTTTTGCTGGTTTGTCACAAACCCCCATTGATAATTGACGCTTGCGTCACCCTTTAGACTTAGCATGTTTACATTCGATAATGTTTTTAGCTATGACTAATTAGAACTAAATTTTATTTCTCTATTAATTCTCAAGCCCACTCCCTTGGGACTCGACCCCAACCCTTGGTTGGTTACTTTACTATTGTACGATCGTAGACACTTGCATTGGAAGTTGTGTCTTGATTACGCAAACATCAACTATCAAATAATATCACCCTACTAGGCTAGACCTAACTACCATGGTAAAACACACTATCATGCAAACCAAGATATACAAGGAAGAGTACAAGTACCCCAACCTAGCTATGCAAACATTCAATATAATGCATGCTGCCCTTAGGGAAGTATGAATCCTCAACCCTAAGCTACCCTTAGGAGAGTATGGTGTCTCAATACTAAGCTATCCTTAGGAGAGTATAAATCCTCTATCCCATGCTACCATGAAAGGGTCTTGGCCTAACCAAGTCATGCTACCATGGAGACATTCTAATAATGCTAGTCCAAGCTACCCTTAGGAGAGTGTATATCCTCAATCCTAGGCTACCATGCCTATACTAATTCAAGATACCATGAAAAACATCCTACCAATGCTAATTTAAGCTAACCTTAGGAGAGCATAATTCCTCAATCCCAAGATACCATGAGAACTATTAACTCATGCTATCTAAACAAGCTATGCATGAAGGGATCATATGCCACAACTTCAAGCTATTATATCATAACATGCTTTGATTCATTTTAGGTGATTAACCCTTCAATCAAGAACCATTTTATGTGAGAAGACCTTTCACATTCTACATACATGCATTCATATAGTTCTAAGTAGGTCATGTGGGTAAAAGCCTTCCACCACAACACTATCTATTTTGTATACCAATTTTATGCAAGCTATCTCATCATATTACACTTAGTCTATAAGCCCTCAGTGATCAACATTATGACTTCAAGCCCTACTATCAAGCTTTACTCCATAATCATCATACTATACTGGATCACAAGACATATTTAGTCATAAGCCTTAGTCATAGGCAACTCTAAGCATAATTCATCATAAAGTACCAAATTCAATCATTACAATTCATGATCTATCATACATTCATAAATCTAGTTCAATTCATGATTTCATCTTCCTATTCTTGAATAAGTTCTATACATGATGACAATTCTAGAAGATCTATGAAGAATCACCAATTCCTATTCACAAGGCATAAACCCACATACTTTGATTTCTAGGGTTAACCATGAATTTAACATAAATTCAACATAATATCATGAATAAACACTAAATTAACCATAAATAAGTATTATCCAACCAATTGGAATCATACCCAACTAAAACCCACACATTGAAAGAAACCCTAACTTAGATTAGGGTCTTCTTCACAAATTTAGGGAATTTCTAGGGGACTCTATGGGTGGAGGAACCCATAGATGAAAGTATAAACATACCTTTAATCAAAGCCCTACACAAGCCTTCAACAATGGAGTCTTTGTTCTTGACCTTAGCTTCAAACTCTAACTTCTTCTTCAATAGAGATTTTCTAGGGAGAGAAATATTTGAGAGGGGAGTGTTTTCGGGTTTTGATTCTAAGTGACTTAGTTGGGGAAGTTAATGACTTTAAATAGTCTATATAGGTGTATAAAGTCCATATAAACGACCCCCATTTAATACTAACTAAAAATAAATTTACAAGTTTGACCTTTTTTGGCAGCCATGGTGCCAGGCACCAAGATAGGGCTCACGAGCCGTGGTCCCTTGGGAAATGTCTTACCAATGAGTCTTTTCCCCTAAAACACTAAGACACAGCCATGAGACCTCCCACGATCCGTGGTCAAGGCAATGGGTCGTGGTGATGGTCGTGGTCTTGGGGCAGTAGCTAGGCCTCAAGGCCTTGCCTCCCACAAGCCTAAGTGGTCTTCACGAGCCCCTTCACATACCGTGATTAAGACCACTGGTTGTGAAGGTAGTCGTGGACCTTGGGCAGTGCTTGGCCAAGGTTGGGCAGCCTTGGCCTTTGGCTTAGGCTTTGCCCCCTTGCCTTGGCACTTGTCCTTGCTACCCTCAACCAAACCCTAGGTGGTCTCCTAAATTACGGGGTCTAACACGTACCTTGATGTTCAACCACTAAACCCCTCATTCTATGCACGAAAAGTCTTATCTACGACTCTAATCCTCAACATCAACTCTAGAACCCTAACTTCAGGCTCTAGTTTGGTCTACTACTTTCCCGAGTGTTACACAAGCATTAGAACCGGCTAGACAGTTACCCTCATGTCTTCTCCCCCCTACATTAGGGCCACATTTCTTCACTACCACCCTTACCTTGAGAATAATTTCCTCCATCGGACCTTGAATGTGAAGACTCACCATCATCCCTTCTTGCCCTCTTTGAATCCCTAGTTTTTTCTCCTTAAGCTTTTCTTCTTCCATTTGTTGTGCAAGAACCATCAAATGAGAAAAAACTATCTCCTTAACAAGCATGGAGGTTAGTGTCATGACCAGAGAGCACCCCCTAGACCTAACACGGCATATTCAACCCCGAAGGGATCTTATAAAAGCCTCATAGCATTCATTCATCACATAGGTAATAGAAATAGTGCAGAATTAAAACTTTTCATTTAAAACCATACGATTCAAAACATTCATTTAACAGTCTTTCAAAAGACACAGCGGAAGTCTAAGTCTCACATGGCCATCTTAGACAAACTTTGACAAGATAGGGTCACGACCCTTTACAATCGAAGTCTAAACAATAGTCTTAAAACATAAAGAACTAGAAACAATAAAAGTCCTTGTCCTCGATCTATGAGGACATACCAAGTCTTGGAGGAAAACTCTATCCAAGAACTTCAGTCCTAGCTAGAATCAATCACGTGCCAGAACCTACACTTGTAGTAAAAATAAAAGAAATATGGGTTAGCACACAGAAATATACTAAGTATGATGACCATGCAAAAAAATGCTTTAAAAGGGACATTTTGGTTGGAAACCAAGCATTATTTCACTTTTTAGAAATACCATGGACAATAGCATGAGAGACATACAATACAAGTATAATCATCATACAAGTCATAACTCCACATTTAGACAAGATAATCATGTAAACCATTCCCTTCATCTTGGACCTGCACCTTAAGCAACCCTCATGCTATACCTTGTGCAATGCATGTATGTCATCCCATACCACCATCCACACCAAGGCACCACATTAAGATCACCAAAGATGAACTTACCATTCCTTTTTTTTTTACCTTTACTCCATATCCATACATAAGAGACATAACATTTCATAAGGCATGACAAGGGAATATAACTCAGAATATAACCCAAGTATAGCATGCATATCACATTAAGCATTTAAGAGTCAACATTCTTCAATTACTTCATTTAGTGGACTTTCATACATTAGTCATTGAGACTTAGAGAACTCACTATGACCCTATCAATGCCTAGTCGTGCAATGTATAGATGGCATCCCATACTACCACCTACACTTCATATAACCTCTCAAGAAACCATAATGCACATCTCACAAGATCGGAATAAGCATTTAATTGACATAGACCATGCAAGCTAGACATGGAATCTGATGTCATATAGCCCCACATCGTAAAAAGGTGTTCCACTTGCCTAAGGTAGAACGATAACATTAGCTCGGATGGAATCCGCTGGCTAATATACTATATGGGCACATAGTTTTCAGATAGGAAGATGCTCTTTGGAACTCTAACCTAACATTGGGAGAGTTTCCATCTAACCATATCCATTCGGTACTTAGCCTACATTCCCATATATTAATTCATACATATTAGATTAGTGTACAAGGGATGAATGCCATAGGCCTATCGACCCTTGATACATCATTACCAAGGAAGGAATGTTATAAGCCTATCGATCTATGGTGCATTCAAGGATAGCTCTAGGGACCTCATGAAGAAAATGCCATAAGCCTATCGATTCATGGTCCCTCATTATATTCTTATAATCATGAAAGGAATGCCACTAGCCTATCGATTAATGGTACATTGACTCATTAAGAAAGGAATGCGACTAGCCTATCGATTCTAGAGTCTTCATTTCATTAGATCATTTATGAAAGGAATGCCTCAAGCCTATCGATTAAAGTTAGAACATTACCTCATATGATCCCTTCACATTCTAACACCATCATTCATGAGTGTCAATAGAGAAAATACTATCAACAATAACATATTTACATTGTATACATGATCATCATTCGATCATTGAAAACACATGCATATCCTTCACATCATAATCATACATAGTAACTAAACACCTCCACCTTTCAAGTGGATCAACATCTCTAGCACAATTCTACTTCAACCTGTAATTTAGCCACAACTTGCCTTAAAGGACATGAATCTCAAATCATCAACACACCAACAATTTACCATGATTAAGGCATAGATAATGATACAATTCAATAACGCAAAGCAATTTAGACATATTTCAATCATAAGCTTTCATAATCAAGAAACCCACTTCATAAAGGCACAATTTAGGAATTGAAAGAAATCATGGGTTCATAGATTATTTTCATCATAAATCACAATTAAACACCAATACAATCAATATATGATATTAGTAACCATTTGAAATCATTTGAAGAAAGAACCCATGAGATTGAGTAAAACCCTAGGTTTTTTCATGAACTTGAAAACTTTGAAAACTACTTCGAAATTGACACTCGGGTGAAAGCTAACCCTAGATGAAGGATCACCATACCTTTACTACGATTCCCTAAGAAATTTGATGAAGAATCACCTTGAATCCAAAACCCAACCTCCTACTTCTTCTTCTTCTTCTTCTTCTTTGGGGACTCCTAGAGAGAGATATTTGAGAGGAGGTGGGTTTCTTTTTTATTCTATTTGGAGTGACTTAAATAAGAGAATTCCAGTATAAAAAGGGTTATATAGTTGCTAGGAAAGGAATAGAATAATAACGACTCACTTAGGAAAAGAACTAAGGACCCACAAAGTCTTAACTTAAAAATATGTCCCTTGCCTGTCTAAGCTCGCCCTTTTGACACTTGGGCTCGCCAAGTGCACCATTGGCCCGCCCTTTTTTCCAGTGAGATCACTATTTGTGCAGTCCACTTGGTGTAATATAGGGGAGATGGGTGACTCGCCAAGCTGGTTGGCGAGCTTGCACCTACCTCGCCCTTTGGTCCAGTATCTTGGCAAAATGGGGTATCCACTAGGTTATCGCAAGGGTAGAAGGGTGACTCGCCCAACCCCTTGGGCGATCAAACAGCCCCATCGCCAAAAGGTCCACCAAAGACAAGGTTTCTTTCACCCTATCTTGCTAGTCTAGGTCCTTGCTTGCACCCTAGGCTTCTACCTTGCTCCATTAAGGTTCTAAATTAGCCTACACATCAACCTAAAGTCACACTGACCCAAACGTTAAGGCTCTAGTTCAACCTATCATTTTCCGAGTCGTTACATTATCCCCCACTTAGGAACATTCGTCCTTGAATGACACTTAAAATACATTAAGGGAAAAATGATCCGAGACTAGCAGCCCAACCAACAATCATGCAACATCATAAACAATGCATAAACATAGGAGGAAACAACAACTCCATATCAATAAGCTAAATGTCACACTAGAAAGTAGGAACTACATCTACATACTCATTATGCATCAAGCAACAACAATTCTCATTTCGTTGTAGGAACTTCCTTGTCCAACTCACATCATGCTCATCATAACATAATTAAGCTCATTATGCAATTACTCTCAAAAGCACATTTAGGCATGTTCAACAATTCACCTCATGAAGCATATAAACAACTCATACTAGATGCAAATCAATTATGAGGAACACAAATCATGAAAACTCATTTTTTTCTCATATAAACAAGAATTCAACTAGAACATGCATAACATAAGGAGACCATGGAAACTCAAATGCACACAAGACTCTAAAACATGAAACAAGCTACAAGCAACTCTTGGTCTCAAGCTTGAATAAGAATAGAAGGAAAGAGATAAAGATATCAACACTCTCAACAACCTTCCTATTCAACATACCATTCCTCGCTTAAGGGTAAACCCATCTTAGGCTAATCATGAAAACAACATAACAACCTCAATAAAACATTCATGACCACAAGGAACTATCACTTACCGGTACCTTCATCCTCATTATCTCCTTTGCCCTCATTGGCTTGAAGTGCATAGAAAAGGTTCTTATTTGGAGCATTAGGATCCCGACCAACATAAGAAGCTTGTTTGGCCTCCCTTCCTCTAGCCGCAAGAGTAGGACAATTTCTCACTTGGTGATCATGCTTTCCATAACCATAGCACCCACTAGTACCGGCTAGGGACTTCCCATGATGCCTCTTCCCATAAGTGGTGCAAAGTGGTTTAGAAAATGGAGGTCCACCACCTTTCTCCTCATTAGCCTTAGGAGCACTAGAAGAATCTTGGTTAGGAGCTCTCTTCTTGAACCTAGGTTGACCTTGCTCATCGGACTACCCCTCTTCAACTCCCTACTCTTCCTCTTAAGTTTGGACTCCTCAATAGATTGGGCATACACCATAAGCCTAGAAATATACATATCATTATGGAGCATCGTTGTACAAAACTCTTCCTCAACTAGGTCGGATATACCTGACACATACCTACTCATCTCATCCCTAGGGTTAGACACCAAGGATGGAGCATACTTAGACAAGAGGGTAAATTTCAAGGAGTTTTCTTCCACACTCATGCTACCTTGCTTAAGATTGATAAACTCCTCAACCTTACACTCCCTCTTCTCACAGGGAAAGTACCTACCAAGGAATGCACCCTTAAACACCTCCCATTCTATAGGACCCGCTTCTAAAGGCCTATTTCTTTTCCATTGAGTGAACCATACTTGGGCCACCTCTTTCAATTGATAGGAAGCCAACTCCGCTTTCTCCCTAGAAGATACCCCCATAGCATTGACTATCTTATAAACTTCATACAAGAATTCTTGGGGATCCTCTCCCACTCTAGAGCCAAGAAATATCGGAGGATTCATCCTCACAAAGTCTCTCAACCTTGAGGACATGGTACTCTCATTAACATTCACCCTAGGCACCACATCTCGGTTAGCTTGAGCCGTCATGGCTTGAGCTAAGGTTAGAAAAGCCATCCTAATCTCTTCATTAGTCATGGCCGGGGGATCCATCAGAACTTCATTCTCTTGAGGATCTTGGCCACCTTGAAGACCTTGGGGAGGAACTCCCTCATTCTCAATTTCTTCTTCCACCCTTCTTGGGTTAGCCCTTGTATTTATATCCTATAAACACAGGAAAAGGATTAGGAAAAGGACATTTATAGAACTAAAATCTAAGGCACGACTTCAAGAATATTAAAGAAGTGTAACTTTCTAACGTCTTATAGCCTCTCGCTTATAGATGTGTCGCGACTCACACCGATGAACAAGACTCTACTAGACGTGGCTTGTGAGACATCAACCCTAATGACAATTCCCAAAACCCTGTGCTCTGATACCATGTTTGTCACGACTCGAGAGCACCCCATAGTCGTAACACGACGTGCTCAACCCCGAAGGGGACTTATACAAGCCTCATAGAATTCATTCATTGCATAGGTAATAGAAATAGTGCGGAATTAAAACTTTTCACTTAAAACCATACGATTCAAAACATTCATTTAACAATCTTTCAAAAGACACAACAGAAGTCCAAGTCTCACATGGCCATCTTAGACACACTTTAACAAGATAAGTTCATGACCCTTTATAATCAAAGTCCAAACAATAGTCTTAAAACATAAAGAACTAGAAACAATAAAATTCCTTGTCCTCGATCTATGAGGACTTACCAAGTCTCGGAGGAAAACTTTATCCAAGAACTTCAATCCTAGCTAGAATCAATCACATGCTAGAACCTACACTTGTAGTAAAAATAAGAGAAATATGGGTTAGCACAAATAAATGTACTAAGTATGATGACCATGCAAAAGCATGCTTTAAAAGGGACATTTTGGTTGGAAATCATGCATTATACCACTTTTTAGAAATACCATGAACAATAGCATGAGAGACATACAAGTATAATCATCATACAAGTCATAACTCCACATTTAGACAAGATCATCATGTAAACCATTACCTTCATCTTGGACCTTCACCTTAAGTAACCCTTATGTTGTACCTTGTGTAATGCATGGATGGCGTCCTGTACCACCATCCACACCAAGGCACCACATTAAGGTCACCAAAGGTGAACTTACCATTCCTTCCTTTTTTTTTTACCTTTACACCATATCCATACATAAGAGACACAACATTTCATAAGGCATGACAAGGGAATATAACTCATAATATAACCCAAGTATAGCATGCATATCACATTAAGCATTTAAGATTCAACATTCTTCAATTACTTAATTTAGAGGACTTTCATACATTAGTCATTGAGACTTAGAGAACTCACTATGACCCTATCAAAGCTTACTCGTGCAATGTAAAGATGGCATCCCATACTATCACCTACACTTTATAGAACCTCTCAAGAAACCATAGTGTACATCTCACATGATGGGAATAAGCGTTTAATCGACATAGACCATGCAAACTAGACATGGAATCCGGTGTTATATAGCCTCACAACGTAAAGAGGTGTTCCACTTGCCTAAGGTAGGACGATAACATTAGCTCGGATGGAATCCGCTGGCTAATATCCTATGTGGGCACATAGTTCTCGGATAGGAAGATGCTCCTTGGTACTCTAACCTAACATTGGGAGAGTTTCCATCTAACCATATCTAATCGGTGCTTAGCCTACATTCCCATAGATTAATTCATTCACATTAGATTAGTGTACTAGGGATGAATGCGATATGCCTATCGACCCTTGATACATCATTACCAAGGAAGGAATGTTATATGCCTATCGATCCATGGTACATTCAAGGATAGCTCTAGGTACCTCATGAAAGGAATGCCATAAGCCTATCGATTCATGGTCCCTCATTACATTCTTATACTCATGAAATGAGTGTCACTAGCCTATCGATTAATGGTACATTGACTCATTAAGAAAGGAATGCAACTAGCCTATTGATGCTAGAGTCTTCATTTCATTATATCATTTATGAAAGGAATGCCTCAATCCTATCGATTAAAGTTAGAACATTACCTCATAGGATCCCTTCACAATCTATAACCATCATTCATGAGTGTCAATAGAGAATATACTATCAACAATAACACATTTACATTGTATACATGATCATCATTCTATCGTTGAAAACACATGCATATCCTTCACATCATAATCATACATAGTAATTAAACACCTCCACCTTTTTCAAGTGGATCAACATCTCTAGCACAATTCTACTTCAACATGTAATTTAGCCACAACTTGCCTTAAAGGACATGAATCTCAAATCATCAACACACCAACAATTTACCATGATTAAGGCATATATAATGATACAATTCAATAGCTCAAAGCAATTTAGACATATTTCAATCATAAGCTTTCATAATCAACAAACCTACTTCATAAAGGCACAATTTGGGAATTGAAAGAACTCATGGGTTCATAGAGTATTTTCATTGTAAATAATCAATTAAACACCAATACAACCAATATATGATATTAGTAATCATTTGAAGAAAGAACCCATGAGATTGAGTAAAACCCTAGGTTTTTTCATGAACTTGAAAGCTTTGAAAACTTCTTTGAAATTGACTCTAGGGTGAAAGATAACCCTAGATGAAGGATCACCATACCTTTACTACGATTCCCCAAGAAATTTGATGAAGAAGCGCCTAGAATCCAAAACCCTAGCTCCCACTTCTTCTTCTTCTTCTTCTTCTTTGGGGACTCCTAGAGAGAGAAATATTTAAGAGGAGGTGGGTTTCTTTTTTATTCTATTTGGAGTGATTCAAATGAGAGAATTCCAGTCTAAAAAGGGTTATATAGTTCCTAGGAAAGGAATAGTATAATAAGGACTGAACTTAGGAAAAGAACTAAGGACCCACAAAGTCTTAACTTAAAAATCTGTCCCTTGTACGTTTAATCTCGCCCTTTTGACACTTGGGCTCGCCAAGTGCACCCTTGACTCGCCCTTTGTTCCAGTGAGATCACTAATTTGGGCAGTCCACTTGGTGGAATAGAGGGGAGATGGGTGACTCGCCAAGCTGGTTGGCAAGCTTGCACCTAGCTCGCCCTTCGGTCCAGCATTTGGCCTAATGGGACAGCCACTAGGCGATCACAAGGGCACAAGGGTGACTCTCCCAACTCCTTGGGCGATCTAACAGCCCCATCGCCAAAAGGTCCACAAAAAGACAAGGTTTCTTTCATCCTATCTTGCTAGTCTAGGTCCTTTCTTGCACCCTAGGCTTCTACCTTGCTCCATTAAGGTTCCAAAACAGCCTACACATCAACCTAAAGTTACACTAACCCAAACGTTAAGGATCTAGTTCAACCTATCATTTTCTAAGTCGTTACAGTTAGGCATTCTTTGACCACTAAGTCGGAAGCACCCGACACAGACTTACTCATCATTGCCCTTGGACCCGCAACCATAGTCAGAGCATATCTAGATAATTGTGTAAATTTGAAAGCATACTCCTTCACACTCATATCTCCTTAGCGAAGGTTAATGAACTCAAGTACATTTTCCTCTCTCATCTCAAGGGGAAAGAACCTACCAAGAAAAGTAACCTTAAATTTCTCCAAATCAAGAGGACCCTCATCTATCGCCCTCTCTTCTTTCCACTGGTTGAACCAAACTTGAGCAACAACCTTAAGTTGATAAGAGGCCAAGTTCGCCTTTTCTACCGGCATCACTCCCATGATCATTAACACCTTATAGACCTCATCAATTAACTCTTGAGGATCTTCCTTAATGTTATACCCATGAAATTCCAGAGGATTTATTCTAACAAAGTCCCTCACCCTTGTTACCGTCGTACCCACCCTTGGGTTCACGGGAGCCACAACCTCTCTATTTTCTTTAGACATCATAGCTTGGGCCAATGCATGAAATGCGGCTCGAAACTCATCATTAGTCACTTGCTCATCCAAAGGGTTGACTGGCACTTGGAGAACCTCTTGTCTCACATTTTCATGAACATTCTTGTTCCTTCTCATGGGATTTCTTCAAGGAGGCATATTATGAAAAGCATAAATAGGGGTTAGGAGAGAAAGACACCTAGAGTTACACTTTATCGCACGACTTTTGAATAATGAAACAAGGAAAACTTCCTAAACATCTCATAGCCTCTCATTCATAAATGTGGCGCGCTTCACATTCCTGAACAAGACTCTACCCGATGTGGCTTATGAGACATCCAAGACCTTTCTAAACCTTGTGCTCTGAATACCAAGTTTGTCACGACCCAAGGTAGCCTCTAGGCGTACATGGCGTACAAGACCCTGAAAGTGCCCCTACAAGCCACTTAACATGCATCATACAAGATAATAGAGTTTAAAATATTTATAATATAGTTTTAACATATAAGAGTTTTATAGAGAAAAGCAAAAATCTAAATATCTTCTCAAATCCATCTAGTACATAAGAAGAAACTGGGACGTAACCAGAACATCTAGTTCAAAACGAAAATGAAAATACATAATGAAATAAAGGATTGTTCCTCAAAACATGAGGCCTCACCAATCTTCAATCCTCAACTACTAAGAGATCCTAGTCACTGAGGTGCGAATTGGAATCGTCGGACCCTATATTTACGAATTGGGACATTACATAAGATGTAATCACGATCAATGCAAGTAAAACCACCTTTGAACACATGTGAGATACTTCTTGAAGTAACCTTAGTTCATTATTTTTTTTGGAACTAGCCTTAACAGACATTAAGACCATGTGATCTATAACATGATCCCCCGGTGTCTCTCACACCGAAAAGGGTTGTCCTACTTGCGAAGGTATAACTATGAATCAGAGCTAAAGTGGATCCACTAGCTAATGTCTATCTAAACAATCATCCTATGAGGGCATATAGGTAAGGGATAATGAGATTGCGTCTAGAAACCCAACCTCTACTCACAAGAGAGCTTCCATCTCAATATCCTTTCGGTGCTAAACATAAATCCCACGGAGTAGTGATTTTCTTAACTTGTTCTTATTATCCATGGAAGGGCATATCATATTGCCAATCCAATCTAAGTCATGTATCATCCATGGAAAGGTATCATTTAATGACCAATCCAAGCTAAGGACATCATAGGATAGCTCTTTAGACCATTCGTGAGAAAACCTTTCACCTTCCATGATCTTTTCATAATAGCTTTTAAGGCCTATAGTCATTCACTTCATGCTATAGATGCCCTACTAATACTAATGGAAATAGTTTTTAAATCGTGACCTATAATTATTGATGACATATCCGGATACCATACTAATCAAGACCTAATTTAGGAAAATAGCCAGAAAAACATTGAGGGCGAATCTAGATGTTATTCATGTCATGTGACCAAGCTTCATAAAACATATAGATAATCTTATCTATAAGCTTTCTTGAGTCATAAACATACTTTCATGAACATGCATTCTTTTCAATTTTTCATAAGCTTCATCATAGTTTCATAGTCAATGCATCTTCAAATTCATTTACATCTATTTCATAAAGAGAAAACATACATATTTTCATGTATTCATCTTTCATAGTTCAAGACCCACATTATATCAACATAGCTTAAAAAACATGGGTTATGCATGGGTTCATGGGAAATCAACTTAAAAAACATGCAATTACTTCAATTCATGCATAAAAGTTCATAAATCAATCAAATAAATCAACCTTTGAAAGGAACCCATGACATGGAAGAAAACCCTAACTTCAATTGGAGATTTCTAACTTGAAAATTGGAGAATTCTGGTACTCCATGGAGGAAAGGGCTCCATGGATGAAAACTATCCTACCTTGATGCCAAATTCTTGGAAGCAATGGAGGATTTGGAGGCTTGTTCTTGAAACCCTAGCTTTCTTCTTCAACTTTTAGAGAGAGAAATATTTGGAGAGGAAGAGCTTGATCAACTTTTGGAAATTTAAAAGAATGAATTTAGTTTAGGTGATTTGGGGGTTTAAAATCATTATATAAGTCTTTAGGTGATGGTTAAAATGACATGGTATTGAATTAAAATAATCTGAAAAGACCCAGAAGACCCTGACTTAAAAACTAAAAGCAAGAAACGCTGGAGCTCACCAAAAGCCACTCGGAGACTTGCCGAAAGTTCCAATGAGTCTGCTCATGGACTAAGCCAACTAGGCGATTGGGAATGCATTTTGTTGACTCGCCGATTGGAACGGCGATCTCGATCCAGCTCACCTAAAGTTCCAGAACATCCGGGTACAAACATCAAGCCAAAAAGGTGAGAAGTTCTACTCAGCGGATCGCTGAGTCGTTCTGCATTCTCGAGTTTCTTCACTGAATCTGCTGCGAAATGAATATTTTTCCCTTCTTTGAATCCGAGGTTTTACAGAGTTATATCATGGAATTCAGTATATCCCACATACCGAAAGAAGGGGAAAATACTTGCCCAGGTAGAATCTGTACATAAAATCATTTGCTAAAGTGGATTCACTAACTAGGTTATTTAAGACAATTCTATGGGGGCACATAGTTTGGGACTAGAGTTTGGTACTAGAGACTACCTTATTAGAACCTCCACCTCAAAGCCCTCCTGGGGCTAAGTCTAAATCCCAGCGGAATGGATAAAAGTTAACTACAATTTTAACATAGAAAAGACAATGATCAATACCAATCCACATATTTCAAGATTAAAACATAGAATAGCTCCATAAACATAATTCAACATAAATGAGAAAACCTTTTACCAATGTGAATTTATTTGTGAGAAACACCTTTCAAAATCATGATCATCCTAGTAAGTGAGAAATCCTTTCACAATAACATTCATATTTTCTTTCAAAGCATCATCAATTTATTTACAATAACTTTATGAAAACATGCATATCTTCATAACTTCATAATTCATAGTTCACAGGTTCATCATAGAATCATGGTTAAAGAAACATAATTTAGTCATGGGTAAATGCAATTTCAACTAAATATCATAGATTAACAACAAATAATGTATTAGATTACTTAATTATTCTTAATTAATTATAATTAAATGAAACCCACATTCATTGAATTGAAACACTAATTTGATCAATTGAAAATTGAAATAATTAGGAATTCCATGGAAGAAAGGACTCCATGGGTGAATACACACATACCTTGATCCTTTAAGCCCAATAAAATAGAGAATTTGGAGACTTGAATGAAACCTTAACTCTTCTTCTTCTTCCTTATACTTGAGAGAAACTGGAGGATGAATTCAGTCAAGTTTACGGAATTTAGGAGAATTAGTTGAAATGGGTAAATTTGGGGCTTAAAACGTTTATATAGGGCTTAGTATTGTAGGTAAAACGACATAGTTTTAGGTTAAATAATTTAGGAAAAGACCCAAAAACCATTTAAAAATAACTGTCGAGCCTCCCCTACGGTTTGGACCTATGGTCCGTAGGTCCTTCTACGGACAGTACTGGTCAACCATAGGTAGGTTCAGAAACTATTATTTTGGACTAACTTTTGATGGAACCCATGTACGACTTGTAGGTCTTCCTATGATTTGTACATGCTAAACGCAAAAACCAACTTTATTCTTAGAGTTTTACTAAGTCTAGGACTCACCTACGAGACCTACCTATGATTCGTACAATGGTTGGCAGACCGTCCTGGTGACCTCTAAAAAGGGTATTGGGACTTGGTTTTAGAAAATTATTCTTCACACTTCTTACGGTTGCCATCTATAGCCCGTAAAAGCTCCCACAGTCCGTAGATGGGACCCATAAACTAGACTTCAGTTCATAAATTTATTTTCTAGATGGGACCCATAAACTAGACTTCAGTTCATAAATTTATTTCCCTCCTTTTTCTAAGTTCTGAGGTGTTACATATGCGTAACATAAGCAAAAAAGATGCCTTTAGAGGGGCATAGTATACCCTTAGAGTATAAAACCAAGAAGTTTTAGGGACAAACCTCTATTTATGCAGAGTTTTAGAACAAAGCAAAGAGAACAAAATATTCAACAATCTCCAAGGAAGTACTTGAGAGTGTTGAGAACGTTTCTGGAAAATGAGTTGTAGGATAGCTCAATATTTTTGGAAAAAGTGGAGTAGGAGGTCAGAATAGACAAAACAAAGGTTGGTATTGGATCAAATGAATCCAACTTTGAGAGAATTGGCTTGCTTGATCAGTTTGTTCATAGTGGAGATACATCCCGCTTTAGGCCATTTCGAGCAAGGTATAGCTTTCCAACATCTGTATTGATTTCTTTGTTGAGACAATTGTTTTATAGTGATGTCCTAGAGAGATTCTAGTCCTTCTTCCAATGCCAACAGTCTGGTCTTAATCTCTCAATGTCCTTCATTAGCTGCGCAGTAGAGTCAATAGAGATCCTTGTTAGTTTGACAACTTTTGTCCTGGCTTTCACAGAATCCTTTTTGAGCCACTTGTTACCAACTAGCACATATCCCATACTATAGAAAGTACGAGTGTGTCACGATCCAAAGTATAACCTAGACATGAAATGACGTATAAGACCGTGAGAGGCCCTATAGAAGCCACTTAATATACAAGATAATAGAAAATCAAGAGATTTTAAAAGCCAATTTCAAATCATAAGAGTTTATCAAATGTAGTGGAAGTCTAACATAGTCTCAAAGCCATCTAGTACATCAAGAATGACCAGGATGTAACCCGTACATCACATACAAAACTAAAAAGTAAAGACAATAGGAAATAAAATCCCGGTCCTCAGAACATGAGGACTCATCAATCTTCTACTCTACTATAGTGAACTCTAGCCACGAAGAAGCGAAATCAGAGTGTCAGACCCTACATTTTTTAAAGAACGTAGGCAAAAATATGCGTTAGTACAAATATGTACCAAGTATGATAGCAATGCATAAAAGTATGAAATCATGCTAAAAGGACCTATTTGTTACATGCAATGACCAAGCTAAATCATGAGGTAAAAGGATTAGAAAACATAAATAATAAAACATGGTCAATGCAAGCTAATATTCTTAAAACATTAATGAGATACTTCTAGAAGTAACCTTAGTTTATTATTGTGGGAGATTTACCTTTAACAGACATTACGACCATGTGAGCTATAACATAGAATTCGATGTCTACCCCACACCGAAAAGGGGTGTCCTACTTGCCAAGGTAAGACCATGAAATTCTAGCTTAGGTGGATCCACTAGCTATTGTATATCTAAGACAATAATCCTCTAGGGGCACATAGGTATGGGATAATGAGATTGCTACTAGAAACCCAACCTCAAGCTACAAGAGAGCTTCCATCTAAATATCCTCTCGGTGCTAAGTGTAAATCCCACTAAATAGTCAGTATTATTAACTTGTCGTCTTATCCACTGAAGGGAACATCAAGTAGCCAATCCAAGCTAAAGTTATATAATCATCCATGGAAAGGTTCACTTAAGAAACCAATCCAAGCTACGTTTCATTAGAATATATCCTTAATCTTGATTCAAAATTTAGTTGAGAAAACCTTTCAACTCTAAGAATCCTTTATGCGAGAAAACCCTCCACAATCATGCTTTCATGTGTATGTGAGAAATCCTTTCACAACAACAACAACAACATCAACAACAACATGGATGCTTCACTCTCAAAGCAACTTAAATCATTTTCATCAATTTTATAAGAACATACATATCTTCATAAAACTCATCTTTCATGATTCAAAAGCTTCATCATACGATCAATTTTAGAAATGATGGATTTCACATGGGTTCATGGGGATTCAACTTAGAAACATGAAATTTATTCAATTAATGCACAAAATGACACAAATCAATCAATAATATCATAATTCAAAAGAACCCATGTCAATTAAATAAAACTGTAACTCAACTTGGGAATCTAACTTTACAAAATTGGAGAATTTAGGAACCCTATGAAGGAAAGGACTCCATAGGTGAATACTATCATACCTTGATGCCAAAAGCTTGAAATCAATGGTTAAATTAGAGACTTGACTTGAAACCCCAACATTCTTTTTCAAGTTTCTGGAGAGAGAAATATTTGGGAGGATGAACTTGGTCAATCTTTTGGAATTTTGAGAGAATAAATTGAAGTGGGTGATTTTGGGGGTAAAAATCATTATATAAGGTTTTGGGTAGAAGGTAAAATTACATAGTATTGAGTTAAAACAATTAGGGAAAGACCGGAATGACCCTGACTTAAAACTGCCGAACTGTCTCTCATGAGAGGCTTCATGGGCCATCAAGAATATGATGGTCCATCTAGTCGGTCATGAAAATGCTCTACCGAATAGGGCTTTGCTATTTCAGGCATAACTTTTTAATTTGAGATTGGAATTAGGAAAACTCGGTGGCGTTGGAAAGAGGATTCAATTATATATAATTTATTAGGTAATGGGCCACCTAACTCATTTTGTGCTGAAAGATATGGTCGTTTGAAGGTTACCCTAAACTCTAAGTCTGACAAACCCCCTTCACGAATGACTTCATGGTCATTGTGAAGCTTCACGGGCCGTTTAGACGTTCGTGGTCCTTGACCTGTGACCAAGGGAGATACCCCTTCTGAGTGGGCCACTTGACGACCCCTTGGACGGTCCGTCAACATCACCATGGGCAGTCTAGGCGTCCGTTTTAGGGACACTTGCCTGGGGCAGGTTCTAGAACTTAGAATGAGCAGACAAATGGATCATGGTCCCCTTCACGACCTGTTTAGGGCTCCGTGAAGGGTTCCATGGTCTACTTTTGGGTCCTTGACCAGCCAACTTAGCCCCTTTCTAGCTTTTCTCTAATCCGAGGTGTTACATAGTATCATTGGCAATAATTTCAAGAGGCCTGATAACGCTGAACTACACTTCATCTAATTCTAAGTGTAGGCGGTCTCAATCAAGTATAAACCCAACGGAGAGTTGGGGTCGATCCCCACGGGAGTGATACGAAAAGAGAATTCAATTACGAAGTAAGAAGCGTGTTGTAGTCATTTGTAGAAGTAAACATTATCAAAACACTATAAAGTAAATTTTAGGAGTTGAAAACTAGTGTCAAATGAGGGGTTTAGAGTGAGAAATTAACAATTAGGAAAACAGGGTAGTAATTAAGTAGAGAGGGATCCTTGGGGATGCGATCGATTAAATGCTAATTTCGCTAAATAGGTGATTAGTATCTACTAAAAGACGTTGAATCTTATTGAGTAGTCTAGGCTTTAGATGTAATATTTATCTCTTGATCAGCTACCACGATTCAAGTGAGTTCTCTCGGACCTCGACAAGCATACCAATCAATCCAAAACCTTAATTAATCTACTCTATCGATTGGTAGGATTGAATTCAGGTTCACTTTCTCAAGTTGAACCAACAATAACCCAATCACTACAATCATCAATTGATTTTAATTCTAAAACCTCTTTCTCAAGCAAGCATAAAATGCTAAACTAGAACTACATTTGCAAGTACAATTCATGAATTAAAACACAACTATCAATCAAACCCACTTCAAATCAATATTTAAATAAGTAAATAATAACACCGATAAGCTAATTAGAACATTTAATCACAACCCCAAGAATGGGGGTTTTAGACACACATTATAAAAAGCAATAATCAAGTCTTCGCAATGCTTAGAATCAATTCAAAATCTAACCCAACTCAAATTCTACTCAAATACTACTAAGTAGTGTTTGGATAAAAAACCCAGAGTTAGAATGTGTAGGAACTTTCGTAACTGGAAGAACTCTTTTTCATCGTTTAAATATTGCATTTATACTCTTCCAGATTTTCAACTTTAGGACAGATCGACGAAGTAAGTCGTCCATTGCCGACCAAATCGGCGATGCACCGAGTATGCTTTGCCATCGCCAATTTTGCCTGCCCCTTTATCACTTCCTCACTGTAACTTTAGGTGATCAAATAACCATCGCCTATCCATTCGGTGTATTGACGAGTTGCACTTTTCATCGCCGAGTTGGTTTTCTCCCAGGGCTGGCCTTCTGGAACATTTGGCGAGCTGAAGGACCACTCAGCAATTTGCCGAGGGGTCTTGGTGATTATCAACTTTGATCTTCTTCATCTTCTTCGGCTTTTCCGCTCCTTTTTGCTCGGTAATATCCTTGCCTTGGTATTTTTCCTTCATTGCTGCAAATCAACACTTACATCAGTTTAGAGCATAAAGTAGGCATTAAGGACAATAAAACTATGAATAATAAGCCCAAATGAGTCGAAAACCCTAACTCATCAACACCCCCCAACTTAAAATTTTGCTTGTCCTGAAGTAAAACTCAAGATCAATCAGTTCAACAAGGATGTCTACAAATAGTGCTACTCAAGACTAACATAAATGTACATGAGGTTCAATCTACCCATGGAATGTTCAATTGTGCACTACAAGTTTCAATTGTGACTACCCATTATCAAATAGAATTCAAGTTCACAATGCTCTCTTCAAAGGCAAATTCAAGCTCAACAAGAGTATTCGAATGCCCTCACATAAAAAATGATTCCATGCTCACACGAAGTTCATCAAAATTTTAGAATTTCGGAATCAAAAGCAACTCTCACTTTCTCAAAGATAAACACATGCAAGATTTTTTACCATAGGCTTGCCTATATTTTCAAATCAACATTACATTAAGCTCAATGAAGATCACAAAGGTCTTTCAAGGCTTGCAACGGGGCCGAGGGTAAAGGTATGATCATTTTGGCTTAGTGACTTCTACCTTCATTAAGCATGGCCTGCATTTCACTTTTTCTCCTTCTCTTTCACTCTTTTTGATTTTCACAATCCACCCTATTTTCTTTTAGGCATGACTCATTGGATACCCTATTTCTTTTGTCCATTGTACAAACTTTATTTCAGCAATTATTTTCGTTTTCAATCTCTTTCCTTCTTTCACTTTTCTCTCTTTTTTACACGGAGGGGTTCCATCTTTTTCAACATGATCCTTCAAGGGCGAATTTCTCAAACTTCTTGAGTTTTCTCCCTTTTCACCACACCCCCAACTTACACTTTTGGCCCAAGTTGGCTATTCAAAATAACCAATACTCTATGAAGATTTTAGGTGGGAAGAAAAAGGTCTAATGTGTTCAAGTTTCATCCAAAGAAAAGGATAGGCTCAAACGGTGCCAAGCAAGATTCACACGCTAACAAGGTGGTCACAAAGATGTATAATGGCAATTTTGGTTCACTTTCCACAATTTGTGCCTAAGATCATCTCTATCATTCACCTACATTAGTCGGACAAACGGGGCAAGTTCGGGGTATTATCAAGCACACATTCCAAGACAAACTTACCTCACACGACATTCAACACATTCATCACACAAAACTCTACAATTTTAACTAGCATTCAACGATCTTCACAAGATTCATTTTCAATAACTGGCTAGTCACAATGAGATGCTAAGAGTTCACATATGACTTATGCAACTCAAATTTGCCTCATCGTAATCGCACACACATATGTTTCAATTAAGTGCACGATTCAAGTCATCGATATTGATCGCAATCGACACTCAAATTTGCAAGAGAACAACCATAATAAAAAACATCCAAGAGGTGACAAATTTGTTTTAATTCGGGTCAAAACCAACATTATCATTAAATACAATGGATCAAAAACCAATATATACCAACAAAACCCAACATTCACACAAACACAAAAACAACATTAATATCCATAAAAACAGCCCAAAAGAGGTAGGTATAAAAGTACCTCACCCCGCCAACTAAACTAGCAATTGTCCTCAAATGCAAAATAAGTAAAATATCTAGACAGAAAACTAAAAAAGAGTCAAAAACCCCCCTATAAGGCTGAGACTGAGGTGAAATATGCATGTTGATAACTCCCTCAGTCTGGGCATCAGTGCTTGACTCTACATCATCTATTACTCCACTAGAGCCCACCATAGGCGTGTTCCTCAGAAATGCCTCCACACCTATCTATACCATTGCCCCCTCGAGGTCCTCTAAGGCATCATAAACAACTACATCTCGAACACCAAGCTCCTCATCATCAGTCTCATCCTCTGACTCAGCATCCTCATCAGCCCTAGAAACATCTGCGATCGTAGTAGCCGGAGGATCTCAAAACTAGCTAGGAAATCTATGCTTGGAACCTCAGGGAAGTCCACTGTGCCGAATAACATCGATATATCTATGGATTTAAGCTCATCCACATCGCGCCTCAACCCAACAATATCGGCCTTTAATGCCGCCACATCCTTAGACACTCCCTGAACCAACTTACAAGCCTTCACTCGCAAAGTGAGGGAATCCAAGGCCAATCCATGTGCATCGATCATCTGTGCTTTCTCAACTCAGCCTTGATAGGGGCTAAGGTAGAAATAATCGCCCTCTCTATCAGCCCAATTACATCAGCCTCTACCCGGAAGGCACGAACATCAACAAATTGGGCAAGGTGGCCCATCTTATATAACATGGCATGTGCCAACGGGGGTTGAGATAGAGCAACAACAACAACAGAAGAACTGGGGATAGAAGAAGGGACATGCAGTAGTAGAAGTGGAGGGTGCAGTAGTGGAAGTTCTAGAAGTACCTAAAGGATCATCGGTCTGAGGAGGAAGAACTGCCTCTATCGGCAACCTCTCTACATCAACCACCGGGGAAGCATCCATCGATGTAGCTCTCTTCCTCTCGGCCTTATCTCGAGTGTACTCGACCTCTATCCTCCAGATGTTAATAGAGGAAGTGGGAGTTACTTCCATATCTGTCTTCTCAATTAGAGGAACTTGGGCACGCTTGCACAACTCCGTAATCAAGACTGGAAATGAGAGAGAGGTCTGGTTTTTCTTGGTCCTCATGACCATCTCATGCTCAATGATCAGGCCGAGATTTAGTCTATCTTGGTCCATGATACAGCCTAACAATGCAGCCTCTGGGTGCTGGAGTATTGACTCGTTCTGTGACGGCATCAGTATGTTGCTGTTAAACCCAAACCAATATCGGGCAACCACATTTAGATCCTTCTTCTCGATTGAGACTCCTGCCTTTTTCCACGGTGGAGTGATATCTGAAAACAGTGGAGCCAGCCAACCCCTCAAAACATTCAGGGTCATCTTATGTATCCGATCCACGAGGTAGTGGACCATATTCACTGGTCCATTGGTGTGAGCGAGCTACATTTAACTTTCTTACATGCACTACCACATGGTCCATTGGTGTGAGCGAGCTGGCTTTCTTCTTCCCCTTAGGCACCAGCTCCCCATATTGTGCTTAAAACTTCCAGACCCATGAAGGAATGTAAGAGCCTCGGGGATTGGTGAACATCTCGAACTTGTGGAACTTGATAGTGTTCCACACCACAGGGTACATGTTTACTATACCATCTATAGATAATCTCTTTTCTTCCAGGATGGTCCTCAGCTCGACAACTATCAATCTATTCAATGATCGAGATGGGGGTGCCTGAACTGGAGGTACCAGAGGTACCTGCTTGGCAGTCTGAGCTGGAGGTAGAGGAGGGGTAGGAGGCACAGGGATCCTGGCTGGATCATGCAAAGATTTGGAGTGTAGCTCTGCTCTCCTAGTTTTGAGGGTCTGATTATCCTTCGGCTCAAACACTGAGGCTGGCGATCTATCCCCCGAGTTGCCCTCACTTTCTGAAGTAGTGAGGTGGGTGGCATAGATGCCCATGCGGTCAGAGCTCTCCTCCGATGGTGTTCGCTCAATGGGCCCTTGCTTTTTTCTTTCCCCCTAATTGGAGGAAGTATGGCCTGTGTGGTCCGGAATGGTGTAACACCCTCGTTAATTACAATACCCCTTGCACGCTTTCGGGGTGGTTAAATTCGTCCTGGTACCTTAGGTCTAGCCATACGTGCAAAACAAAATAGAATACGTTAGACTTAGTTCAAAAGAAAAATCTCACAGTTGATAAATTATGTAGGAAAGCTCGTCCAGTCATTCGGTGAGTCGGCGAACCCATTTGGCGAGCCAAGTCAGGCTCACCGAATGTTCCAGATTAAAAATTTCCAAAAATCAACACAGGTCAGCGATGTTCAGGGCGTTTTGGGGAATCACCGATACCATTCGACAAACTAAAAGTAGATCGGTGAATGTTATATATTATTTTTCAAAAATTAGGGGCTTAGAAAGGAGATCTAAGGGACATTCGGTGAGTCGCCGAGTGAACTTGGTGAGCTCAGGCATATTGCCGAATGTTGTAGAAACATTTCACCCATTTTGAAGGATAAAAAATCAATCCAAGGATTGTTGGGTGAACCACCGAACCATTCGGCGAGACTAAGCTCGCCGAATGATCATGTGTGCCATATTTTGACCTTGGCCCCCAATTTCTACCCTACAGCCCATGAGAACAAAATTAGACACCTATTCTATGCAATTAAACCCAGACCCACAACATTTAAGATTTCAGGGTATTCAAACTTCCCCTGATTTGTCCAAATTTGACCAATCAACGTCTTTTTCCATTAAGAATGACATCACCCACTCTATTATTGGGCAAAATCAGACAATCTGTACAATTAGGGTTACTAAGGCTTCACCCACACCAGACCCAACAATTAATCATCCCACACCCATAATCTAAAACAGTTATCACACAAAATTTTACAATTATACGCCAAAATTCACAAAAACAAAGTACGACAAGGGCACATGCTAACACAATCATTCAAACTACCAATATTACACAACTAAATCTACAGGATTACGATCATGCATTTGAAGCTACATGTCATGACCCAGGGGTATCCCCTGGATGTAACAAGGCGTACAAGACCCTTAGCATATCATAATATAAGATGATAGAAATGAGCGGAAATTTAAAACATTTTTCATAACAAAGCGGAAGTCTATTACATTTGTCTCAAACCATCTAAAACATGAATATCTTTGGGACACAACTCATACAATAGTTGTAGCGACCCTTTCGGAGGGATACTACCACTTAGTGAGAAACCTAATTTAATACTTTCGACATCTAAAAGAGATTAACGGAGGGCATATTGATTTTAATCTAGTAGAGGGATTAGGTTCATAACGAATAATTTAGTTAAGGATATACATCTTTCCCATTTAAACATTTATTTGATGTTAAAATTGACATGGCACGGAATTTAACTTATGACGGAAAAACCCTCCGAGAATAATTTAAGCAAAAAACTGATGAGCTTTTCATGCATATATTATCCTCACACTTAAGGATGAGATAACAAGAATATTACCAACTTCCGAGTACCAAAATCAGCCGGCTCATGCTTCACGCAAACATTCAAAACTAATACTAACTTTCATATATTACAAGACTTGGGTTAACACACCCCAAAAGAACAAAACATATAGACATACTTATATTACAACCCATGGTGACATGATCAAATTAGTCCTCAAAATTTTATGTAAATATACAACACATAGATCATGTACAAGACCCAAGGTTTATACAAAATATAAATGCCTATATGCAAATGTAATCCTCCTTAAGGTTCTCAAAATCTCCATCTCCAATGACCAGCTTCATGCATCCTCTCGAACGTTCGCTACGATAGAAACAACTATCGCTAAGCATATAGCTTAGTGTTGCAAAAACTATAGGCTCGGAGCCCTCAGATTCACCAAGTTACCTTTCTCAAGTCACGGGCAGCATAATTGAAAATAATAAATAAATCAAGTAAACAATATATAAAGAGTATCAAGTTTGATATTTAAAGATCCAAATGTCAAGAACGCTCATAGCACCATTTTCCAAGAGATTCAACAACAAGGCTCGCCCAATAAATACATCATGTCGTCACACCAAGCACAAGTAGCCATCAAAAAGGGCCGACTCCCTGTATCAAGAAGGGTCAAAGCCCAATAATCAAGAGAACCAAGAACCATATTAAAAATGGCTTTCTAGTTCGTACTTAAAATGGACAACTTCCATTCTTAAGACGGTCTAAAAATCCAGAGTAAAGATAGCACATGATCCAAATCAAGAGGCATACTAATAGTGACAAAGTCACAGCCATAAGAAGGACAAGGTCCCAACAAGAGTGCCAAGTGATCAAACAATCCGTACAAGTGGGTAAGTTACACAAGCGTCTTTAACGTCTTAAAGGATACCAACACGAAGTGACAAGAGGTAACCAAGGTACCAAGATCAACTTTCAGATATATCAGCAGATAAAAGAGTGCAAGTACAAGTTTATACACAAACCTCAGTGCTTTAGCAAAGAAGCAGTCCAACACAACTTCGCGAGTTCAGACCGTAGACCAACCAAAGTTTCAAGGTCCTCAACTGGTTCACAAGTATATATAACCTTAAAAATACAATTAAATAACTTCTTTAATTCCTAGAAGCTCAATAATGTTGATGTAAAACAGGATTATTATCACAAGTAAGCTTAGCCTGTACAAATACGACTATGGTCCCAAAACAGTAATTCTGGCCAGCCTAGTACTTCATGTCGCAACTTAGATTTGAAAAGGAAAACGGCAAAACTAGACTTTATAACCTTCATGAAAGATGTAGATACATCTATAAGGGTTGAAAACAAACAAGAATCACCGCAAAATATATTTTGTATAAAAAGATATATTCAAAACACTAACAGTTGTACATACAGGATTTGTAATTTCAAAATCTGGACAGAACTTGTCCTATGTTGCGTCCCATATTGCGAATTAATAACTGCTAAATTAGAGTTTTACATAAACATAAGAGTTGTAGGTATACTAATTAGATTTCCAAATCATATTTATTCACTGTAAACTAAGTTCTAGAGAAAGAGATATGCATAAAATACAAAGCACTACTCAGCTTAGAAATAGATTTCGTCACTTACCAAAAAGAAGTGTGTGTCTCGAATTCCAGCCAAAAGGGCCAAGTTTTTCTCTTGTGATTTTGAAGAACAACTTGTTAGATAATGTTCTAAGGTTCTTATACTTCAGGTGAGACGAATTTTACTAGAAGAGGTGTCAAAATATAGTCTCAAAAGTGAGGCTAATCACATGTACAACTATCACTAAAAGGGCTTCCCAAATAAAAGTAGGCTGCCCAAAAAGCATACATATATACCTAATACCAACACTTTCAATTTATATGTAATTCTAATTAGAAAATTACGTAAATACCCCCATACAATACCTTAAATTACGATTACAATTATGTTAAGCAAGGTTGCAAATATCACAAAATTTCAAGTTTGCAAAATGAGAATAAAACATATTCTAGTAATTAAGCAATGGTGTATCGTCATGCGAATGTTGGTCTAGTATTTAGCGGTGTTACAATAGTTCTCAACATAAAATAAAAGACATAACGACATGGTGGTTAAGCCCTCAAATGCTATGAGGACTTACCAAATCTTCTCTTCTTGCTCTACTATGAACCTAGCCACGAGGATGGAAATCAATATCGTTGGACCCTAAATTTGATAAGAATGTAGACAAAAGTATGTGTTAGTACAAATATGTACCAAATATGATGGCTAGCATAAATCATAAACATAGGCATAACATAAGCGTTAGTTAACATAATACAGAGGCCATAAGAATAAGATAACAACATAAATCATAAGCATAGTCATGTACATAAGTCATCATAATATAAGGAATACTCCATAAAGTAACCTCAAGTCATACTTAGCGAAGACATGTGTAAGCTTCCACTAATCTTACTCATCAATGTATGCAACCTTAGGCCATCACTTAAACTCATCATTAATCATTCTCATCTTTAACTTACCTTTTTATAGACATGGGGATTCACCTCTAGTCACACATCTCATGGAAGGCCATTCTAGCAACTACCAAAACATTTCATTCAATATGACATAATTCACATTACTCTTGCTTTACTTTCAAGACATGGAGACTCACCTCTCTATGTCTATTATAAAGGCAATTGGTTATTCACCTCTTTCCTTACTTGTATAGTCATAGGTATTCGCCTCCATGACCATTTTAGGGAATCATAGGTATTCGCCTCCATTCCCCACCATTATATGATATAGGTATTTCTTCCACATCAATTTACAAGGAGCATAGGTATTTTGCATTCATGTCCAACTTGATATGATATAGGTATTCGCCTCCACATCATATTACAAGGATCATAGGTATTTGCCTCCACGATCAACAACAAAGGCTAATGGGTAATCAACTCTTGCCTTGTATTAGGAGTTATAGATTTAGGGTAGTTACCTCACACTCCTCATCACATGAGATTGGTATCACCTTATGTTTATCATCTCTTGTTTACTAACTTAGGAATATCAGAACTCACCTCACATCTTTCTCATATGAACGTATTGGGAATCACCTCAAGCCTCGTATCATTTTATAGTCCTTTTAGTTACTCATGGAAGGGTTCCCTTGGCCTACCGATTCAAGGTACATCATTAACTTAACTCTTTAGACCATGCGTGAGCAACTATCACCATCCATGATCTATTTATGATGGCTCTTTAGCCTTTATTTCAATTAGGTGAGAAAGCCTTTCAACCTAGCATCATTCTATGTGAGAAAACCTTTCACATCATATTCTTTATGTGTTCATGAGAATAGCCTTTATATCAACGCAACAACAATATCATAATCATTAACACTTTACTCTCAAAGTGTTCTTAAAGCATTCACATAGATTCTATAAGAGCATGCACAATCTCATACATTCATAATATAGGTCAATGTGGTTGACTCCTTCCACAACAATCCTATCTACAAATCAACATTCATCATATGATCTCTACTCTCAAAGCCCTATTCATCATAATTCATCATTTTAGCTTTAGTCTAAAATCTCTACTAGTTATCATTCATGATACGTGCCTTAGTCTCAAGAAAGTTCTAATCATCATAGCCTACAAGTCATATTTAATCGTATTTGCTTGATTTTATTCAATTCATATTCATATACTTTACTCTTAAGCAAGGTGATGTCTATATGCTTTCATCTCAAGCAGTCTAATCATACTTCATCATATAGCCGAATCTCAAGCACTACAAGTCATGATTCATCATGCATACCTGAATCTCAATCAATTCATGTCTATATGCTTAATTCTCAAGAGATCTACTATATATTTCATCAATTCTAGAAGATTACATCTAAATCTTCAATTTTCCCTTTCATGGCATAAAATCCATTTACATCAATTTCATCATTATAGGCATGGGTACATGTAAATTCATCCTAAAACATATAATTCCATCAATTCAGTCATAAACAACCACAATCCACTTAATTGGATCAACATTCAACAATTCCCACAACATTGGAGGAAACCCTAACTCAAATTGGGGAATTCTTCTTCTAAATTGGGGAAAACACGGGGGATCCATAGATTAATAAGCCATCATACCTTGATTACAAAGCCCACAAATGCTTGAGAAATGGAGACTTGATCTTAACCCTAGCTCCAACTCTTTCTTCTGCTTTAAGTTCTAGAGAGAGAAATATTTGAGAGGATGAACTTTGAGATTCTTTTGGGGTTTTGGAAATAATGTCTTGAATGGTGAGTTTATAGGGTTAAAATCACTTAAATAGGTGTACTAGGACAATACAAAACGACCTCACATTATTCCATTTTAAACCAGAATTTCCCAAAATAGCCTTCACTTGGCAGCCTACTGCCAGGCCTCACGAGAGGCACCACGAGCCGTGATCCTCACCTCTGGCCATGGTCCTGCTCGTGGTCCTTGGACCAGTAGCTAAGCCACCTTGCGTTGGCCTCGAAGAAATGATAGCAGCACCACGAGCCTTCCCACGAGTCGTGGTCTTCACCACTGGTCGTGAAGTGGGTCGTAAAGGTGAGCCAACATTGTGCAGCCCATGGGGAGCTATTGCCTAGCCACCACGGGCCGTGGTCCCCACCACTGGCCGTGGTGGTGGTCGTGAAGATGGTGGCAATGCTTGGGGAAGGTTGGGCAGCCTTGGCCCCTTTCCCTTGACTCTGGCCCTCTTGTCCTTTCCCTTTGCCCCTTGCCCCTTGCCCCTTGCCCCTTGCCCCTTAGTCCTTTGTTTGAACCCTCACACTAAACTCTAGGTTAGTTTAATAGTTTATGGGGTGTTACATTATCTCCCCTTGAAAACATTCGTCCTTGAATGACGTTCTAGGCACCTCTTAAAGGAAACGACTCTAGACTAGCATCCTGTCTTGCATGCACCACATCTAAATGCACACAACTAAGGAGGAAACCTCAACTCCAAACATGTTCAATGCATCTCTAGTAAGGTAGGAACTACATCTAACAACCAATTATGCATGAAATTTCAACATTTCTCATGTACAAGGAGGAATTACCTTCTCCATACTAAAAACATGTTCAACACAATCTCATGGAGCCTATATGCAATCTATACTCAAAGCATACCTCAAGGAGGAATTCCTCCAAGTTCTGATATGTTCATCAATACATCTCATGAAGTCTATAAGTAACTCATACTCAATGCACTACAACATGAGGAAAACAATCATATAAACTCATATTCTTTGAAAACACAAGTTTTTCATGAACATGCTCAACATAAAGAAATCATGGGAACACAAAATCACATATGCCTCCAAAACATAAGATAAACCAAGAGGAACTTATCATCTCAAGCTAAATGAGGAGTAGAAGGAAAAAAAATAAGGATATAGGGACATCTTATTGGCCTCGGCTTCTCAAGTGACACTCTCAACTAGCACCCTCAACTAAAAGATCCCTCCATAACATTTTCATAGGAGCAACTTCCTTGTCCCTTAACTTCTTAACTGGCCGGTCTAAGATCTCATTCGATACCAAATCTTCTAAGGAAACTTATAGATATTGGATATCCAACAAATTTCCTAACCATGGAGACATGGAAAAATGAATGCACCGATGCCGACTCATTAGGCAACTTAGCTCATAAGCACCCTTACCAGCACATCTCAAAATCTCACATAGGTCAACGAAACAGGGAATAAACTTCCCAAACTCATTATACCTTAAAAGGGTGAGAAATTTAAGTAAACCCAAATTATAAATATCAATAACACTCTGTCACGCCCAAAATCCCATTAAGGCGAACCGGCACCCGTTGCCGAGAAGGCTCGGGAGGACCAACCTATAATCATGCTCTATCTATGAACATTTAAAGGTGCTGCCATAGTGGATAACATGTTTTCATGAAAGTAGACAGTATTACCAAGCCAAAAGAAAGTGAACATGACTTGGCCGTTGGAACCATGATGTCTAAGACACTAGGCACAACCACACTTCACTATACATAGTCTACAAAGCCTCTAAATGATAAAACATTATGGGGTTAAGGTCGGGATAGGCCCCGACTTACACTCAGCTACTATACAATACCAAAATACATGCTATAGACTCGGAAATCCCCGAATCAACCTACAGCTCACTAATAGCCGCTGGATGTCCTGTTCTCCTACCGGGGAGATCTACTAACTCCTGTACCTTGTTGTACCACCTTGTAGTTACCTTGAAGTACCTTTCTTTCTTTTCAAATACTTATCCACAATAGAGTAGGTGATAAACTAGTATTAGTAGTTACTAAACATGCTTAGGCAGTCCAATCTCACTTAACAATAATGCTCGGCAGCAAACCCGTAATTACCAAACTAAGGGTGTTCTTTCAATCCCCACCTTCTTTTATTGCATTTGTACACTACACAACTATATTTCAATATCAACAATTTACACCCTTTCCAGACATCAACCAAGCTGTCCCCAATATGTTTACACACCAACCTGTTCCAAAACAGTGCTAACAATCCAACATACAATAGAGGACGTGAAACCATAGTTTCCCATCATCATCCCACGAGTTCTTATCACGGTATACTTAAAATATCATACTTAGACTCGTGTTTAAGGAAGACAAAGATAAGGCAGTCACTTTACCTTAATTCTTATAACTCATTTTCTTTTAACTTTAACTCTTCAATAACTTAAGCTTCCCTTGCAAGGGCTTGGGTTTATCCAAGAACCCTAGGAAACTTGTGGTTGCTGCTATGCTTTGAAAGAGAGAGGAGAAGCTTAGAGAGAAATTTGATTCTTTTATCTGTTCTTAAAAGTGAGGAAATGGCCAGCAACTTGGGGATTATAAAGGTCTTATTTTTCCCCACCTCTTAAGTTTTAATATCAACCACTAATTTGTCAAAGTGGTCCAAGTAAGTGATGCATCTGCTTGGAATTATATATACACAAAATGGGCCCTTTATGTACTCATCTTGGGCTGCAGTCTTTCCCCTTTCTAATATTAAGCCATGGGCTAGAATTATACCCTTAATTTGGGCCTTAATCTTTATTGGGCTCAAGTAGTTGGACTTGGACAAATTGGTGTGAGGCCTCATCTCCATTCCCTTTTCCTTTTTATTTAATTTGGGCCTCAAGTGAGCCCACTAATGCATGAACTAATCTTCCCCATCTACCTAGCCCATTTGAGCTAAGCAAGTAGGTGACACTTGCTAGCTTTATAAAGTCCAACAAGCACCTCAATTCTTTTATTCATTTTTCGAGCGTAATCTCCTTAGTTTAACTCAAAACTTATATACACTTGATCACCTTAACTTTTAGACTTATATATAGCCCTTCGATCCATAATTTAAATACTTATAAAATTTAACGTTCACTCGATCATGCAATATTGCAATATACGAGAGTTACCCTTATAGCTTCTTTATTATCACCATTCATCTAGGAAATCAAGTTCATTACTTATACCACCAAGCTAAATCAAGTTCCATATGTGTAGAACTTGTACACGTAAAATACGGGGTGTTACACACTCAACGACCTTGATATCTAAGCACATTATCTCCCCCTTGGGAGCATGCCTATACAAACTTTCTAAGAACTATTTCGTTTAATTCAACTAAGGTCGGATCAAGACATCACCAGGCTTTCACATCCATCATCCAAGATGATTCAAAACCATGGAACATACCCAAAACTCATAATGACAATATCGGGTTCTACCATCAATAAACATAACACTAATGCAACCCATTCATACTAAAGACAACACCAAAGTCTAGCATATCAAGTCTATCAAGCCACATAAGACAAAGCTACACCAGAATCTAATAAAGCATAAAACACATACTGGTAGCAACATCTGAAGGACATTCTTGTTCACCTCTAGCTAGGAGAGCATAGAACCTATTTTACTTGATAACGATCGCTTATACTTGTTTAAGGAGGTGTAATTTGAGCGTATCAAGTAAAGAACCCAAATTGGAGGTTGGGGTCGATCCCACGAGGAATATGGTTTAGACTTAAACTTAACTTACTATTATATTCGTTTAGTCAAAGTATTTCCGAGACAAGTAAGTAAAGTGGAGGGGGAGGGGGATTTGTGAAACAAATACTTGATTGTTGTTAAGTAACAAGTGAGCAAGATTCAAACTTTAGTTGTTATCAATGAGAGAAAGTTACTAGGGTGTATGTGTTCCCCATAAGCTCATAAAGCGGTAATCCTAGTAATAGTAATCCTTTCCTAGTGTATTACATGCATAGTGATAAGTTATGTATCTCTTGGTCAGAAAAATAGAGAATTTCACCCAGCACCTAGGTCTGGCTACGTGTGTATAATTTACTAACCCTTACCTTTACTCATATTAGACATCACATCAATGTATGGCTTAGTTTTCACCATCGCACCAATTGACATTAAACTATTAGATAGTATAACACTAAATCTATGTTGATAATTCTTTTCTCATTAACTACCTCCTTGGTCCAACAAGTAGCAACAAGGCGAGTTCTAACATTTGCAACCGCTAAAAGGACTTCTAAATGAAAGAATTATCAATGCATGTAATAACACTATTCAAGAATTACTTAGTTACTATTCATACTTTATTAATCGCTCATGGTTCCCACAACCCTAGTTGTGGATTTAGTTACCCATAATAGCAAGAACACAATTCATGTTTTTAGATGAAGAAATCATGAACTTACGTAATGAGTAGAAGAAACCCGAAATTTTCAATTGAAATTCAAAGCAAGAATTTTTATAAACCGAAATTAGGAAATCAAATTGCTAGAGTTTGCAAGTTAATTCCCAAGAAAATACCAAGAACTAAAAGTTAACAATAATGTCTAACCCCCAAAAACGAGGTTTACATGCCCAATATATAGAAAAACATGTCCTAACTAAAACGGAAACAAAATAAAGAAATAAAGTTTTTGGATGCGGTTTCGATCTATGACACTGACTTATGCACCGTGGAATGGCCTACGGTCCGTAAGTCCTTATGTGGTTTGGGACTTAAGCATTTTTCCAAAACTCAAAATCTCCAACTCTTAGTAACAATCGACGGATCAGCAGGACAAACTGTGGTTTGATCCACGGTCTGTGGATCCTCCTCCGTAGCTTCATACTTAAACTTTTGAAATCAGGTACTGGAACCCCTTTCTCTAAATCATTTGATGGAACTGCAAGATGGCCCAGAGGTTGACCTACGGTCCGTCGTTTGTAACCGTGGTTCCACACTTGGTCAAGAATTCCCTGATTTACCTTCAAGTCTTGTCTGTCCATATACGCCTACCACTTACGGAACGTGACTGGACCTACTATCCGTAGGTCACATCCGTAGATGCCCTTTTCTGCACAATTCTTCTTTTATGTCTCTCCACTTCCATGCCCGAACTTATTTCCTGCAAACATGATAAAAACACATTAATACCAATACAAAATGGCCCTAGACACACTCAACTCTTAAGTGAAATGTATTAAAAATACCATAAACTTACGATATATTAGTTGAGACCTACGAAGACTATCTCCTTCATTACTCGCAACTTTAGGGCAATGCCTTATCTTGTGGCCCAACTTACCACAACCAAAACAAACATAAGAACACGCTATGCATTCACCACATGTCTTCAATCATAATTACTACACCCTGGCAATAGAACCCCACTACCATCTCCTTGAGGAATTACTACACCCTGGCAATAGAACCCCACTACCATCTCCTTGAGGCTTAGGGTTAAACACCCTTTCATGGTTGGACTTAGGAGCATTTGAGAGCCCTTGCCTGAGGAACTTTTGTCTATACTTAGGATGACCATGTCCATCAGACCTTGTATGAGCGAAATTTTCATCATCAACTCTAGACCTCTTTTTTTCCCTAACTTTCTCTTTAAGTTTCACCTCATCAATTTGTTCGGCATGAGTCATAAGATGAGCAATATCCATGTCGTTAACAAGCATATCTGTACGACATTCTTTCACCATCTGATCAGATATACCCATCACAAACTTATTCATCTTAGCCCTAGAATCCACCGAGCATACATAAACAACTAAGTGAACTTTAGGGCATACTCTTTCACACTCAAACTTCCTTGACGAAGGTTAGTGAACTCTTGCACCTTTGCTTCTCTTAACTCAAGGGGAAAGAACTTATCAAGAAATGAGGATTTAAATACTTCTTACTCTACAGGACCCGCTCTTACCGGCCTTGCCTCTTTCCACTAATCATACCATACTTGTGCAACCCTCTTCAGTTGGTAAGCGGCCAACTCCACTTTCTCTACTCACCCCTATAATAGCAAGTACCTTATAGATCTCATTGATAAACTCTTGAGGGTCTTTCTCAACTTTGGAGCCATAAAATTCTGGAGGGTTCATCCATATAAAATCAGTCACTCTTGACGCCGTTGTACCCATATTTGGGTTCACGGGGGCAACCACCTCTCTATTGGCTTGGGGCGTCATGGCTTGAGCCAACACTTGAAAAGCCATCCTAAGCTCTGCATTAGTCACATTCTCACCTATAGGGTCAATTGGAGCTTGAAGAAGAGCTTGTAGAGGAACTTTTTGCTCCACATTGTCTTCCTCATTCCTTCTAGCATTAGCCCTCCTATTATTCATATCCTGAAAACCATTTGGCACGAATTAGGAGAAAGACCTAATAGAGTCAAACTCTATGGCATGACCTAGAGAATGAAGAAGTGAAGTTTCCTAAATATCTAGTAGCCTCTCATTCATAAATATGGAACGCTTCACATTTATGAACAAGACTTTACTTGACGTGGTTTTGAGAAATCCTAGAATCATTCTAAACCTTTTGCTCTGATACCAAGTTTGTCACAACCCAGGGGTACCCCCTAGATGTAACAAGGCGTACAAGACCCCGAGAGGCCTCATACAAGCCCCTTAGCATATCATAACATAAGATAATAGAAATGAGTAGATATTTAAAACATCTTTCATAACAAAGCGGAAGTCTATTACACTTGTCTCAAACCATCTAAACCATGAATATCTTTGGGAAATAGCCCATCCAATAGTGCTTAACATAAAATGAAAGACATAAGGATATGGTGGTCAAGCCCTCGAATGCTATGAGGACTTACCAAAACTTCTCTTCTTGCTCTACTATGAACCTAGCCATGAGGATGGAAGTCAATATAGCCGGATCCTACATTTTATAAGCATGTAGATAAAAGTATGTGTTAGTACACACATGTACTAAATATGATAGCTAGCATAAATCATAAACATAGGCATAACATAAGTGTTAGTCAACACATGTTATAGTCTATAAGCATAAGATAACATTATAAATCATTAGCATAGTCATGTACATAAGTCACCTTAGGCCATCACTCAAACTCATCATTAATCATTCTAAACTTTAACTTACCTTTTTATACACATGGGGTTCACCTCTAGTCACACATCTCATGGAAGGCCATTCTAGCAACAATCCAAACATTTCATTCATCATGACATAATTCACATTACTCGTGCTTTACTTTGAAGACATGGGGACTCCCCTCTCTATGTATATTATAAAGGATAATGGGTATTCACCTCTTGCCTTACTTTTATAGTCATAGATATTCTCCTTCATTCCCCACCATTATATGATATAGGTATTCACCTCCACATTATTTTACAATGATCATAGGTATCCACCTCCATGTCCAACTTGATATGATATAGGTATTCACCTCCACATCATTTTATAATGGGCATAGGTATTCACCTCCATGATCAACAATAAAGGCTAATCGAGAATCATCTCTTGCCTTGCTTCAGGAGTTATTGATTAAGGGTAGTCACCTCACACTCCTCATCACATGACATGGGTAATCACCTCATGTTTATTATATCTTGTTTATTAACTTAGGAATATGGGAACTCACCTCACACCTTCTCATATGAAGGTCTTGGGGAATCACCTCAAGCCTCATGTCATTATATAGTCATTTTAGTTACTCATGAAAAGGTGCCCTTGGCCTACCGATTCAAGGTACATCATTAACTTAACTCTTTAGACCATGTTTGAGCAACTATCACCATCCATGATCTATTTATGATGGCTCTTTAGCCTTTAATTCAATTAGGTGAGAAAGCCTTTCAACCTAGCATCATTCTATATGAGAAAACCTTTCATATCATATTCTTTATGTGTTCATGAAAGTATCCTTTCAATCAATAGTACAACAATATCATAATCATTAACACTTCACTCTCAAAGTGTTCTTAAAGTATTCACATAGATTTTATAAGAACATGCATAATCTCATACATTCATAATATATGTCAATATAGTTAACTCCTTCCACAATAATCCTATCTACAAATCAACATTCATCATATGAGCTCTACTCTCAAAGCCCTAGTCATCATAATTCATTATTTTAGCTTTAGTCTAAAATCCCTACTAGTTATCATTCATGATACATGCCTTAGTCTCTAGACAATTCTAATCATTATAGCCTACAAGTCATAATTTATCAGATATACTTGATTCATTCAATTTATATTCATATACTCTTCTCTTAAGCAAGGTCATGTCTATATGCTTCAATCTCAAGCAATCCAATCATACTTCATTATATAGCTTCAATCTCAAGCACTACAAGTCAGGATTCATCACGCATACCTTAATCTCAATCAATTCATGTCTATATGATCAATTCTCAAGAGATCTACCTTGTATTTCATCAATTCTAGAAGATGACATCTAAATCTTCAAGTATCCCTTTCATGGAATAGAACCCATTTACATCAATTTCATTGTTATAGAGATGGGTACATGTAAATTCATCCTTAAAACATATAATTCCATCAATTCAGTCATAAACAACCACAATCCACTCAATTGGATCAACATTCAACAATACCTATAACATTTGAGGAAACCCTAACTCAAATTGGAGAATTCTTCTTCTAAATTGCGGAAAACATGGGGGATCCATGGATGAATAAGCCATCATACCTTGATTACAAAGCTCACAAATGCTTGAGGAATGGAGACTCTATCTTGACCCTAGCTCTAACTCTTTCTTCTTCTTCTTCAAGTTCTAGAGAGAGAAATATTTGAGAAGATGAACTTTGGGATTCTTTTGGGGTTTTTGGAAATAATGTCTTGAATGGTGAGTTTAAAGGGTTAAAATCACTTATATAGGTGTACTAGGACCATACAAAACGACTCATCTTATTCCAACTTCAACCACGAATTTCCCAAAACAGCCTTCACTTGGCTGTCATGCCACACGAGAGGCACCACTAGTCGTGGTCCTCACCACTGGTCATGGTCCTGCTCGTGGTCCTTGGACCAGTAGTTAGGTCACCTTGCATTGGCCTCCAAGAAATGAAGGCATCACCACGAGCTTTCCCACGAGTCGTGGTCTTCACCTCTTACCATGAAGTGGATCGTGAAGGTGAGCCAACATTGGGCAGCCCATGGGGAGCTACTTCCTAGCCACCACGGGCCGTGGTCCCCACCACTGGCCATCGTGGTGGTCGTTAAGATGGGGGAAGTGCTTGGGAAAGGTTGGGATGCCTTGGCCCCTTTCCCTTGGCTCTTGCCCTTTGTCCTTGGTCCTTGCCCCTTGTCCTTGGTTTGAACCCTCAGACTAAACTCTTGTTTAGTCTACTAGTTTATGGGGTGTTACACTAAAAACTTTTAAAGGCGGGGTCCGGATAACCAATCTCAAGAGTAGATAAAAAGTTCTAGGCTAGAGAATCGATTATCCAATGTGCATGAACTCTCCCCGAGCAATTGATCCCTACAAAAAAGTGCAAGAAAAGCAAGTACGAAAATATAAAATGCAGTTGTGAAAGTGCAAAAGTCAGAAATTATGAAATGAGGGAGGTTTTTAAATTTTTAAATTGGTTCAACTCTTCATGACTCTTCAGTTTGCGTGCCGGTGGGCGACACTCACTTATGTCGCCGACCATTAGGTGATTCGCTGAAAGGTTCTTTTGTCCGCCGAAGTTTACAGAAAATCCAGCCATTTAAGTAGTCCAAAGGGCAATCTAGATCAGGCTCGTCAACCTGTTCAGTGAGTCGCCTATTGGTGCTTGGGCTTGCCGACTTACTCCTTTTCCCAAAATTTCAAATTTTCAACTTGCACACTCGACACCCATTATTCAAACAACATTATTAAAAACAAAAAAGCCTGGGTTGCCTCTCAATAACAGCCTTATTTAATGCCGTGGCACTACGAGGAAACTCATTCAAGAATCATTCTTTGGGTTAACAAAGGTATCACTTGGTAGATGTCACAACAAAGGGGTACCCCCTAGATGTAACAATGCGTATAAGACCCCGAGAGGCCTCATACAAGCCACTTAGCATATCATAACAGAAAGTAATAGAATTGAGCAGGAATTTAA
Source organism: Solanum stenotomum (assembly GCF_019186545.1). NCBI lineage: Eukaryota > Viridiplantae > Streptophyta > Magnoliopsida > Solanales > Solanaceae > Solanum > Solanum stenotomum. The sequence goes on along the minus strand of NC_064284.1, from coordinate 43,099,735 downwards.
AACTTTGCAGTACAATCAAAGTCTTTTATAAAAACAAGCGGATGTGTAACATAATTGTCTCAAACCATCTAAACAACATGAATAAAGTCTTCGGTCACAGCCCATACAATAGTCCAAGGCATAAAATAAAAACATAAAATAAAGTGGTGATCACATCCTTGAACAAAATGAGGACTCACTAAAACTTCACTCCCTTGATAAAAAATGAAGCTACCCATGAGTGTGAGAATCAACGTCGTCGGACTCTACATTTGATAAGAATGTAGGCAAGAGTATGCGTTTGTACAAAAATGTACTAAATATGATAGCTTGCATAAACAACATAAACACAAGCATTAGTCAACATAAGACATGAGACATAAACATAATCAAGACATCATAAGCATCATAATGAAAGAAGAATACTTGCTTAAGTAACCTCACTTATCCTTAGCCAAGACATAGGTCATCCTTCTTTAGTCAAACTTGCATCATGGAAGGCATATCTAGCAACACTCTAATCAAATAATCTTCATAACATAATTACATTACTCATACTTACTTTTAAAGACATGGGGATTCGCCTCAATGCCTAGATTATAAAGGCTAATGGGTATTCGCCTCTTGCCTTACTTTTAGATCGGGGGTACTCGCCTCCACAATCTCATCATATGACACGGGTACTCGCCTCCACATCATTTCATAAGGAGCATGAGTACTCGCCTCCACATATATTTCATAAGAAGCATGGGTACTCGCCTCCATGTCCATTCATCATAGCAAGAACGTGAGGACTCACCTCTTGTTCAATTCTAAGGAGTATGGGAATCGCCTCATATCCTTACATAAGGTCAAGGGTAATCACCTCTAGCCTCATCAATTACATAAGCTTTTAGTCTAGATTCAATTGAGGTGAGCAATTCTTTCAACCTAGAATCATTCATGTGAGAGAACCTTTCACATGTATACAATCATGCTTAGCAATTCATTGTGGGAAGTATCCCTTCCACATCATATCATTAGCATTCAACAATTCATAGTATAGGCAGTGGTCTCAAAGAATTACATCTCATAATCATCATTTATGCTTCATTCTCAAGCAATTAACATCATATTTTATCAACCCTATAAGGAGATATCTAAAAGTGTGAAGTTGCCCTTCAAAGCACAAAATTCAATTTCATCAATTCTAGGTTAAAAACATGAAATAGGCATGGGTACATGTAATTTCATCCTAAAAACATGTAATCCTATCAATTCAACCATAAAGAAATATAATCTACTCAATTGGATCTACATTCATCATAACCCACAACATTGAAAGAATCCCTAACTAGAATTGGGGATTTAGACTTCACAATTAGGGAACTCTAGGGAAATCCATGGGAGAAAGGATCCCATGGATGAAACGATCATACCTTGATTACATAGCCCACACTCGCCAAGTGGACCCTTGGCTCGCTGAAATTTCCAGTAACTCATCCCTCCAGAAGTATACCACTTCGGTGATGAGGGAGCCCCCTTGGCGATGCGCCAACCTGAACGGCGAGCCCCGATGTGGATCACCCAATTATCCATCATCTTGGGCTTTCTAGACAGTCCACTAGGCGATAGGGTTGCACTTGGCGGATTGCCAAGTGACTTAGGCGACCAATCTTCCCCTCGCCGAGTTGGCTTGGGATGGATATGTTTTCCTTAACCAATTTCCAAGGTACTATAGGCCCTTTTCCTCTTCCATGGCTTGTTACCCCCCCCCCCCCCCCCCCCCCCCCCCCCCNNNCCCCCCCCCCCTCCCACACTTATCCCTAGCTTAGCCTACTGATTTTGGGGTGTTACATTATCTCCCCTTTGGGAACATTCTTCCTCGAATGATGTTTTAGACACCTTAAGAAGGAAAGAATCAAGAATAGCAGCCCATCATACATGCAACATCATAACAACGCACAAGACAAAGGAGGAAACATCAACTCCAAACTAAACACATTCTATGCATCACAAGGAATTAAGAACTACATCTAACTAACCATTATGCATGAAACTCTCGACATTTCTCATGTTCTAGGAGGAACTACCTTCTCCAAGCTCAAAAGCATACTCAACACAATCTCATGGAGCTAATATGCAATGTATTCTAAAAAATCATAACTAAAGCATGTTCAACAATTCATCTCATGAAGTCTATAAGCATCTCACACTCAATACTCAACAACATGAGGAAAATACATCATAAAAGTAATTTTTTTTCAAAATATAAGCTTTTTCATGAACATGCAAATTTTCATAAAAGTAATTTTCTTTCAAAATTTAAGCTTTTTCATGAACATGCAAATTTAAGGAAATCATGGAAGCCCATAAAACACACATGACTTCAAACAAAAGCAAATCAAGAGGAACTCATTACCTCAAGCTAGAATAGGAGCAAAAAAATGAGGATACCGGGACATCATATCGGCCTCGGCCTCCCAAGTTGCACCCTCAACTAGATGGTTTCTCCATAACACCTTCACAGAGGCAACCTCCTTGTTCCTCAATCTCTCAACTTGCCGGTCTAAGATCTCAACCGGAACTTCTTCATAAGAAAAGTTCTCTTTCACTTCCAACCCTTCTAGGGGAATTATAGATGTCGAATCTCCAACACACTTTTTCAACATTTAGACATAGAAAACTGGATGCATCGACACCAATTCATTTGGAAAACCAAGCTCATATGCAACCTTACCAATACGTCTCAAAATTTGATATGGGCCTACAAAACAGGGACTAACTTTCCCTTTCTTACCAAACCTCATTACACCCTTCATAGGTGAGATTATTAAGTAAACCCAATCAAGCACATCAAATTCAAGGTCTCTCTTTCTAACATCCACATAAGACTTTTTTCGACTTTTGGAAGTTCTCAACCTCTCTTTAATTAGTCGAACCTTTTCAATAGCCTCATGAACTAACTCGGGCCCTATCAAAGCAACCTCACCCACCTCAAACCATCCTATAGGATATCTACACTTCCTACAATAAAGGGCCTCAAACGGAGCCATACCAATACTCGAATGGTAGCTATTATTATAGGTAAATTCTATCAAAGGCAAATAGTCATCCCAATTTCCCTTGAAATCTATCATGCAAGCCCTCAATATCTCTTCCAATGTTTAAAAATACCCAAAACAACCCCACTTTAATTGGATAAAAATAGGAAATTAATTAATTGACCCTCACTAAGTCTGTAGCGACCCTTTCTGAGGGATACTACCACTTAACGAGAAACCTAATTTAATACTTGCAACATTTAAAACAGATTAACGAAGGGCATATTGATTTTAATCTAGTAGAGAGATTAGGTTCATAACGAATAATTTAGTTAAGGATATACATCTTTCCCATTTAATCATTTATTTGATGTTAAAATTGACATGGCGCGGAATTTAAACTCATGGTGGACAAACCATTCCAAAATAATCTAAGCAAATAACTTCCAAGATTTTTATGCATATATTATCCTCACACTTAAAAATGATATAAAGAGAATATTTCCAACTTCCGAGTACCAAATTTAGTAGGTTCAAGCTTCACATAAACATCCAAACCAATAGTAAATTTAGTATATTACAAGACTTGGGTTTAAACACTTCCAAAAAGAACAAAACATATAGTAATACCTATATTACAAACCATAGTGACATGATCAAATTAGCCTTCAAAGCTCATGTAAGTGTACAACACATAGATCATGTACAAGTCCCAAGGTTTATACAAAATATAGATGCATATATGTAAATGGGATCTTCTTTAAGGCTCTCAAAATCTCCATCTCCAATGGCCAGCTTCATGCCTCCTCTCGATCATTCCCTATGATAGAAACAACTATCGCTAAACAAATAGATTAGTGGTGTAAAAACTATAGGTTCTGAGCCCTCAGATTCACAAAGCTACCTTTCTCAAGTCATAGGCAGCATAATTGAAACATAACAAATAAATCAAGTAAATAATATATAAGGAGTATCAAGTTTGATATTTAGAGATCCAAATGTCAAGAACGCTCATAGCACCATTTTCCAAGAGATTCAACAAGAAGGCTCGCCCAATATATACATCATGTCGTCACACCAAGCACAAGCAGGTATCAAGAAGGGCCGACACCCTGTATCAAGAAGGGTCAAAGCCCAACGTTCAAGAGAACCAAGAACCATATTTAAAAAGGCTTTCTAGTTCGTACTTAAAATGGACAACTTCCATTCTTAAGACGGACTAAAACTCTAGAGTCAAGATGGCAAATTATCCGAATCAAGAGGGATGCCAATAGTGACAAAGTCACAGCCACAAGAAGGACAAGGTCCGAACAAGAGTCCCAAGTGATCAAACAATCCGTACAAGTAGGCGAATGGCACAAGGGTCTTTAACGTCTTAAAGGATACCAACACGACAATGCAAAGTGACAAGAGGTAACCAAGGTACCAAGATCAACTTTCAGATATACCAGCAGTTAAGAGAGTGCAAGTACAAGTTTGTACACAAACCTCAGTGCCTAGCTTAGAAACAGTCCAAAACAACTTTAAGAGTTCAAGCCGTAGACCAACCAACGTATCAAGGTCCTCAACTTGTTCACAAGTATATACAATCTTAAAAATACAATTAAATAAATTCTTTAATTCATAGAAGCTCAATAATGTTGATGTAAAACAGGATTATCATCACAAGTAAGCTTAGCCTGTAAAAATACGACTATGCTCCCAAAACAGTAATTCTGGCCAGCCTAGTACCTCATGTCGCAACTTAGATTTAAAAAGAAAAATGGCAAAAATAGACTTTAAACCTTCATGAAAGATGTAGATACATATCTTAGGGATGCTAACAAACAAGAATCACCGTAAAATAAATTTTGACAAAAAGATATATTCAAAACACTAACAGTTGTTCGTACAAGATTTGTAATTTCAAAATCTGGACAGAACTTTTCCTATGTTGCATCCATATTGAGAATTAATAACATCTAAATTATAGTTTTACATAAACATAAGAGTTGTAGGTCTACGAATTAGCTTTCCAAATCATATTTATTCAGTGTATCTAAGTTCTAGAGAAAGACATATGCATAAAATACCAAACACCACTCAGCTCAAAAATAGATTTTGTCAATTACCAAAAAGAAGTGTCTCCCGAATTCCAGCCAAAAAGGCCAAGTTTTTCTCTTGTGATTTTGCAGAACAACTTGTTAGATAATATTCTAAGGTTCTTATACTTTAGTTGACACGAATTTTACTAGAAGAGGTGTCAAAATATAGTCTCAAAAGTGAGGCTAGTCACATGTACAATTGTCACTAAAAGGGCTGCCCAAATAAAAGTAGGCTGCCCAAAAAGCATACATATATACCTATATGTATATACCTAATACCAACACTTTCAATTTATATGTAATTCTAATTATAAAATTACTTAAATACCCCCATACAATACCTTAAATTACGATCATAATTATTTTAAGCAAGGTTGCAAATATCACAAAATTTCAAGTTCCCAAAATGAGAATAAAACATATTGTAGTAATTAAGCAACGGTAAATCGACATGCGACTATTGGTTAGTATTTCGGGGTTTAGAACTCGCTCCCCCTAAAAGAAATTTCGTCTCAAAATTTACCCTAAACTAGTCCCAAAACAAGTGCGGATACTAGGTCCTCATGTCTTCTTCTCTCTCCTAGGTAGGTTCATTTCCAGAATGGTTCCTCTAAAGTACCTCTACTAAGGGGATTCTCTTGTTTTTAAGTTGATTTACTTCTCGAGCTTGAATTAAGATAGGTTATTCATTTTACGTTAAGTCAGGATTAAGCTCAATAGATTCAACTCGAAGAACATGAGATGGATCAGAACGATATCTTTTCAGCATAGAAACATGAAAGACATTGTGGATCTTGTCTAACTCTGTTGGCAAAGCTAATTTATATACAACTAGTCCAACCCTTTCAAGTATCTCATAAGGTCCAATAAATTAGGAACTAAGTTTTCCTTTTTGGCCAAATCTCATAATCTTTTTCCATGGAGACACCTTTAAGAATACTTTATCTCCAACTTGATATTCAATGTCACGCCTTTTAAGATCAGCGTACGACTTTTGTCTATCCGAAAAAATCTTTAGACGATCCTTGGTAATTTTTACATTGTCCTCTGTTTGTTGCACAATCTCAAGACCAATAAGTTTTCTTTCACCAACTTCACTCCAACAAAGAGGGGTCCAACATTTTCTTCCATATAAGGCTTCATATGGAGGCATTCCAATACTCGATTGGTAGCTATTATTATAAGCAAATTCTATCAAAGCCAAGTGTTTCTCCCAACTACCCTCAAACTCCATAATACAAGCTCGAAGCATATCCTCCAAAATTTGTATCACTCTTTTCTACTGGCCATTTATCTGAGGATGGAACGAAGTGCTAAATTTCAACTTAGTACCCAAAACTTCCTGCAAGCTGCCCCAAAATCTAGATGTAAACCTTGGGTCTCGGTCAGATACAATAGACACAAGGATCCCATGTAGTCTTACAATCTCATTAATGTACAATTCGGCTCTTGGTTAGCCTATCCACAATTACCCATATTGCATCATGATTCCTTTGAGTGTGAGGAAGTTCACAAACAAATTCTATAGTTATTCTCTCCCATTTCCATTCCGGCATCGACAAGGGCTGTAGTAAACCAACTGGGACTTGATGCTCTGCCTTTACTTGTTGACAAACTAAACATTTGGAAATGAACTTTGCAATGTCTCTCTTCATACCATTCCACCAATAATGTTCTTTGATTGTCTGGTACATCTTTGTACCCCCCAGGATGCATTGCATATAATGCAGTATGTGCTTCATTTAATATTTCTCTCCTCAATTTGTCATCATTATGGATGCATAACCTGTTTTGATAAAATAAGCCACCATCTTCCGCTTATGTAAAATCAAGCTTTTCCCCATTTTGAACTTCTCTGGTCAGTTTTACAAGTTTCTCATCTAACTTTTGTGCTTCTTTCACCTGTTCAAGTAATATTGGCTTTACTTGCAAATTAGCAATAACTGAACCATTTGAATCAAGTGTGAAATAAACATTTTGTAAAAGAAGGAAATTTTTGTTTTGGGGCTGATGTCTGTGTCTACGGGTCCCACCTATGGACCGTAGAAGCTTCTATGGGTCGTAGGTGGCAACCATAGGTAGTGGGAAAATAGTTTTTTTTTCAAATTAAGTCCTAGTACCCTTTTTACGGTTCAACAGGACGGTCCATTGTTCCTCTTACGAATCGTAGGTAGGTCTCATAGGTTACCACCTGACTTAATAAAATTGTAAAGCTTAAAGTTGCTTTCTACTTTTGGCATGTACTGTAGGAAGACCTATCAGTTGTACATGGGTTCCTTCGATTTTTGGTCAAATTTATAGTCTCTGATCTCTAAGGTTGACTAGTACTGCCCATAGAAGGACTTATGGACCATAAGTCCAATCGTAGATGGTGGTAGGTAGTTATTTTTAAAGGGTTTTTTGGTCTTTTCCCTAATTGATTGGGGCCTTTAATATGTTTTAATCCTAATACTAGACATATATAAGTCTTTTAAGCCTAAAAATCAACTACTCTAAATCATTCTTCAAATTTCCACAAATACCTCCAAGTTCCCCAAAAATTTCTCTCTCTAAAGCTTGCAGAAGAAGTCTAGGGTTTCAAGATCAAGTCTCCAAATTCACCGTTTATTGTGGGATTTTGACATCAAGGTACGATAGTATTCACCTATGGAGTCCTTTCCTCCATTGGGATCCTAAATTATCCAATTTTGCAAGTTAAAATATCCAATTGAAGTTAGGATTTTATTCAATCTCATAGGTTCTTTTCAATTATGATCTAATTAATTGATATGACTTTTTCTGCATGAATTCAAATAATTGCATGGTTTTAAGTTTAATTCACATGAACCCATGCATGATCCATGATTTCTAGATTTTGATCATATGATGAAATTTCTGAATTATGAAGGATGAAATAATGAAGATATGCTTGTTTCTTTATGAAATTGGTGTAAATCATTAAGGGTATCTTTGAGAGTAAAGAGATATCGATGTTGTTGTGATTGTGAAAGAATTTTCTCACGTAAAGGATTCATAAGGTTGAAAGGTTTTCTCACCTAAGTTGAATCTATATTTAGGAGTTATTCTAATGAAATTTAGCTTGAATTGGCTACTTGATTGTGCCCTTCCACTGATAGTAAGACAAGTTAATATTAATGACTATTTTCGTGGGATTTATGCTTAGCACCAAGTGAACAAGCGGAGATTACGCATGTCCCATAACTATGTGCCACCATAGGTTTTTCTTAGATTGACATTATGTTTGTCTTAGATAAACATTAACTAGTGGATCCACCTAAGGTAGAAGTTTCTTTGCAAGTAACGACATCTCTTTTCGTTGTGAGATAGACACTGGATTCCATGTTATAGCTTACATGGTCTATGTCGGTTAAAGGTAAATTTCCCACAATAATGAACTAAGGTTACTTTCTAAAAGTATCTCAAATGTGTTCTAAAAATGTCCAGTTTGCATTGCCCATGGTTATGACTTATGTTTTCTAACATGTTATTTTATGTATTGCTATCATACTAATGCATACTTGTGCCTACATTTTTTCATTAATATAGGGTCTGATGCTCCTACCTCCCATACTTTTGGCTAGTGGTCCCTTATAGACATTGGAGATTAGTGAGTCCTCATGTTCCGAGGACCAAGATTTGTTTATTACTTTTATGTCATTTTATTTAAGAGTTTGTATGTGATGACTGGGTTATGTACCAATCACTTCCTTATGATGTAATAGATGGCTTTGAGACTTATGTTAGACTTCCGATACTTTTTTTCAAACTCTTTTATATGAAATGCTACTTTTTAATTCTTTGTTCTATTATCTTGTATGATGTATGCTAAGTGGCTTGTGTAGGGCCTCTTGGGGTCTTATACGTCATGTCATGTCTTTGGTGTATTTTGAGTAGTGACATTATGGGAACTTTACTTTACTATGAATATATGAAGAAATCCATGAAGTTATGTATATGAATTCAAAGTTATATATTTTCTTATGAGAAATATGTTTATGATCTAAGGTTGCTTTTTAGATAAGAATCATTAAATTGTGTAAGGTCTTCTCACATACTTAGATAATCATGATTGGGGAAAGGATTTATCACATTTGCATGAATCAAGGTTTAGATGACCTACTCTTATAAGAGTTTATGATTTGGATTGGTATTGTAACACCTCCGTCTTAGAAAGGGTTAATTTTAGAAAGAACTAAATTAGAAATAGCCAATTTGAGATTTGGGGTGTGTTTGGTATGAAGGAAAATGTTTTTCCATGGAAAATGTTTTCCTGGAAAACAAGTTGATTTTTGACTTATTTTCTCATGTTTGGTTGGTGAGTAGAAAATATTTTTCGGAAAAGATTTTTAGTGTTTGATTTATGAATGATTTTTTTTTTT
>NC_064284.1:43015992-43089300 GCF_019186545.1 Solanum stenotomum | reverse complement strand
GCGTGAGGGTGGGTAAAAAATTTGAATTTAAAAACAAGCTTTAAATTATTATTTTTGGGGGGGTTGGTTGGGGGGCTGGTTTGAGGGTAGGGACAAAATAAATTGATTTTTTCAACAATTTTTTTTTTAATTGGAAGTTGGAATAGAGTTTTGGAAAATGTTTTCCTTAAGTTTTGAAGGGAAGTCGTTTTCCTTAAATTTGAGGAAAATGAGTTGATTTGGAAAACATTTTCCAAAACATTTAACCCAACCAAACATGAGAAAATTGGAAAACATCATACCAAACACACCCTTGAGCGAGTTAGTCTTCAATTGTGAGTTTTTGGTCAACTTCAAAAGACCATAACTTTAACTACAGGATGAGTTAGGTGGCCCATGAGATATCAAATGAAAGATATTTAAGTCCTCTTTTCAACGCCACCAAGTTTTATAAATTTCGAGTTCGAATAAAGGAGATATGCTCATTTGAGTACAACCTATCTAGTTAAAACATTTCATCCATTTTAAGGAGGGGTATTTTGGTGTTTTCCTTACCCCCACTAGCCCCACACATTTTTTTCACATGCTAAAGTGTAAAACCGTTTGGAAGGTTAGGGCAAAGTTCAAGAGGAGAAAAGGGAGAAAAGCTTCATTCGTTCAACATTTCTTACGATCTTTGAGGCATTTCACCAAGGATTTGATCCTTTCGAGGTATGTAAGTTTTCATAGTGATGGGTTAGTTCACTCTCACGCCAATCATAAGTTTTCCATTGGAATTCGTTCATAAGATTTCCTTTATTTGAGTTCTTGATGAGTTTTCTTGAAGTTCAGTTCTTAAATCTTAATTATTGGAGTTTGATGAATTCTTGAGGTGAGGGTTATGAGTTTGAGGATTGTTCTTGAGGAAACTTGAGTAGAATTTAGTTTACTTATGTTGGGTTTACGAATCTAAGGAAGTTTGGAAGAAATCAATTGATTCTAGGTAAATTAGGACCAAAAGTCGAGAAGAAAATTCGTTAGAATATTCTTAGGAAGGGCTTAAAATATCTTTAACTTATAGACAATAATTCTATAAGCCCAGATGCACCAGAGGGGCTAGCGTGGGGTGCCTGCTGTGCCCCAGAATTTACCCTCTGAAGTTGAGGTGTTGGCGCCCTGAGCCAGGAATGCGCCAAGGTCGCCTGCCCCTGTTCTTCTTTCGTCTTTCATTTCGTCTGAGTTATTTTAAAACGTATCTTCACTCTCTTCCTAATTATTACTATATAAACTACATCTAATCATTGAGAAATCCAATATATCCTAATCATAATTTTTGAATTCACATTTCTAATTCAAGATTGAGTTAAGAGTAATGTTCGAGGGAGTCCTTTGAGTCTTTTTGAGAAGTGTTTTACAATATTATAAAACATTTCTCAAGACTTGAGTAGTTGCATATGCGGATGAGGAGAGTCGAGTTTCATATTTCAAAATGCTTAAAAGGGAACTAAGTATTCTTAAGAGTATATACTTTTACATTTAACACGAGAGGAAACCTTGATTTCTAAATGAGTTCATGAGGAGTTTTGAGCATAATCTCTTTTAAGAGAACCTTTTGAGTAATAATTTAAAAGTTTGAGGATGAATAAATGTTTTTAAACATATGAGCATGAGTTATATTATTGGGAGTAGTATTGAGCACCGATATGGGGACGAGTTCAGACAACTCAAAGTCCTCATAAACCATGTATGCCAACATGGGTAAAGGGTCGTACTTTTTAGATGATTCATTATTGCTTTTTAAACATAGCTTAGCAGATCCACTTAGTTGAGGGTGTGCTAGACTCCGGCAAGGTATAGCACTCTTCTGGCAGCGTGGATGAGACGTTGTATCATCACATAGCTTATAGTGATGGTTGTCAGTTAGAGAATCTCTCAAATAGAGTAGAGAGTTTAATATTGTATTTTTTTTTTATATACATTGACTTATTATCTACTATTTTTAAAAACATTCTCTATACAACATCTTTATTGTTACTTTTATATTGAATTGATTTGCTTATTTATGAATTAAGTATCCTTGAGTTGAGATGAGGTGAGTATGTTCTTCCCTTTATCAGTTCAATCTTGTGTCTATGCTTTAAAGTTCCCTTTGCATGCTCGTGCATTCAATGTACTAACGCCATTTAGGCTGCGTCTTTTCATGATTTAGATACAGGTATTCAGGGTCATCAACATGCGCTCTGATGATACCACTTGCAGTACTAGTTAGCTTTGGTGAGCCTCCTTGCTTCGGTGGGTTCCACATTTACTTTCAGTCTTGTTAGGATGTCGTGGGTCTTGTCCTGACTTCTATCATAGTTATTAGAGGCTTCATAGACAATAGTGTCTTGAGACGTCTTTTCTATTTTTTCAAGTATTAATGTTCAAGACTTGAATTGCCTAATATACCGTGAGTTTATGGTATATCTAATACATTTCACATACAAGTTGTGTGTGTCTAGGGCCTTTTTGTATTGGTTTTTATGTGTTTTTATTGTATTTTGCAGGAAAGATGTTCAGGCGCAGAGTTATAGAGACAACTGAAAGAAATGAAGAAAAAGGGCATTCATGGAGGTGATCTACGGACCGTAGGTCCATTGACGGTCTGTGGGTGATGGCCGTAGATCAGCAGGCAAGGTATGGATGACAAATCAGGGAAATCTGACCAAGTGTGGAACCACGGTGGCCATTGACGGTCCGTAGATTAATCTATGGACCGTACTGATTGATCCGTAGAATGATAGTGCGAGGGTTCCAGTACCTGATTTTTGAAGATTCTAAGTGTGAAGCTACGAAGGGGATTGACGGACCGTAGATCGATCTACGGTCCGTACTGTAAGTCCATCGTTTGCTTCAGAGAAGCTGATTTTTGGAAGCTAAAATATTTTCTATGTCCTGGCTGACGGAAGGGACTTACGGACCGTAGATCCATCGACGGTCCGTAAGTCAGTCTCGTGGAATGAAGCCGCATGCCTGAACAAAACTTTCCTTAATTTGTTTCCCTTTTAATTTAGGATTTGTTTTCTATAAATAGGGCATGTAAACCTTGTTTTTGGGGGTTAGACATTATTATTCTAGTTTTACTTTGTGGTTTTGGAGATTAATTTGCAACTCTAGCAATTATTGATTTCCTAAGTGCGTTTTGAAGATTTTGGTTTTGCAATTCAAGTTGAATTTCTGGGTTTATTATTCTCTTTACGTAAGTTCATGATTTCTTCATCTAAAACTATGAATTGTGTTCTTGCTAGTATGGGTCACTAAATCCACAACTAGGGTTGTGGGAACCATGAGCGATTAACAAAGTATGAATAGTACATAAGCAATTCTTGATTAGTGTTTTGCATGCATTGATAATTCTTTCGTTTAGAAGTCTTTTTAACGAGTGCACGCGTTAGAACTCGCCATGCTGCTACTTGCTGGACCAAGGAGGTAATCAACAAGAAAAGAATTATCAACATAGATTTAGTGTGATACAATCTAATAGGCTAGTGTCGATTGGTGCGAAGTAATAACTAAGCCAAACATCGATTATGATGTCTAATATGAGGTAGAGGTATGGGTTAGTAAATTATACACACGTAGCCGAACCAAGGTGCGGGGTGAAATTCTCTAGATGTCGGACCAAGGAATTGGAGATACCTAACTTATCACTTTGCATGTAATACACTAGGAAAAGATTATTGTTACTAGGATTATTACGTTATGAGCTTGTGGGGAACACGTATACCCTAGTTATTTCTCTCATCTTGATAACAACCAAAATTGAGTTTTTATTACTCATTACTTATTAAATTCTTACTATTTGTTTCACTCAAACAAACCCCCCTTTAATTTCTTGTTTCTGGAAGTAATTTGACTAATGGAATATAATTGTTGGTTAAAGTAAAGTCTAAACCATTTTCCTCGTGGGATCGACCCCAACCTACAAGTTGGGTTCTTACTTGATAACAATCGCTTATACTTCTGTAGGGAGGTGTAATTTGAGCATATCATTGCCTTTTTTGGCCAGTTGAATGTTTTTCTAAATATTCTGAGTTATTTACTTTTAGACTTTTGAGAAACCTTTACTTTTGAGTTCATATACTATTGAGTAAGTCTTCTGCTGAATAATGAGCCAAGCCAAGGGTTCGCTTGGGATCAGCAATGATTCTTGAGTGCCGGCCACATTCACGGTGTAGGCTCGGAGCATGAAAATATCATGACCCAAGGGTACCCCCTAGATGTAATATTATGATCATAGAACCTCGAAAGACACCATGTAAGCCACTTAGCATATCATAACATAAGCATAGAACAATAGACAATAAAAACGCAAAGCCTAGACTTGTCTCAACATACACATCTATTACAATAATTGAATCAAATAGGGTCACAGCCCATACAACATAATCCAAAAAGTGAATACAAGAAAAGATACAAAGATAACATCCGTCCTCGAATCATGAGGACTCACCAACAAGCTAGGAGAATAAGCAAATCCAAGCTTTAGCCATAACGATGACCACCTTGAGAACCGGGACCTAGACTTGGGGAAATTTTAGGAAAAGCATGGGTTAGTACAAAATTGCACCAAGTATGATAGCCATGCAAAAAATGCATGAAAACATGCAAAAAATAGACATTTTAGTTGAATGCATGCAATTTACTAAGTTAAAACATCATTTGTAAGATAGTGGAAAAGCATAATTCATAAGCATATTCACTACATAAATCATCATAAAATAAGAGGAACATATCATAAATACCCTCAAAGTATACTTGTGCAATTCATGAATAAGACCCCATAATCTCACCCATACTAAGTAAAGCTTCTTGAGTAACTATAGTTCATAATTCACATTCTTGTTCATATTGCTATTGTCATAGTGGGGAATTTGCCTTAACCGACATAGACCATGTGAGCTTACCATGGAATCCAGTGTCTACCCCACACTGAAAAGGAGTTGTCTTACTTTCCTAAGGTAGAACCATACTCTTGGTTTAGGTGGATCCACTAGCTAAATAACCTATGAGGGCACATAGTTTATGGGATAAGGAGATTGCTACTAGAAACCCGGACTCAACTAAGGTATAAGGTTTCCATCTCATGAGATACATACTTTGGGAACCCAGACTCAACTAATGTTGAAGGAACCCACTTTAAAAGCCAAACTCAACTAGTGTAAAAGCTTTTATTGGAAAGCGAACTCAACCAGCGTAAAAGCTTCCATCTCATATTCATATCCACTCGGTGCTAAGCATTAATTTCCACGGATTACATAATAAGTCTTGACTTAAATTCATATTAATGGAAGAATGTCTTCACACTCAATCCAATATAATTCATACTATAGCTCATAGATTCAATAGGTGAGAATAGCCTTTCAGCCTTAGAATCATCATATTGTGAGAAAACCTTTCACATCATATCATATTCATACATAGGTGTGTAGATGAGAATAGCCTTCCAACAACACACACAATATCATAATCATAATCACTTTACTCTCAAAGTGTTCTTAAAGCATATACATAAATCTCATAATCATGCATAATTCTCATACTTTGCCCTTCAAGGACCATAGATCATAGTCAATAAACACATCTAGAATTCACTACATTAGACATGGATAATAACATGATTCATCTAACTCAATTACTATAATCATAATCTCATAATATCCTTCTTTCATCAATTCACCCACATCACAAGGTCATAAATTAGAAATATGGGGATTTCATGGAATCTTGAGGATTTAAACATAAAAACCATAATAAAACATCAATTCAATCATAATATAAAGTAATTAAAATATTAGAATCATTTTTGAAAGGAATCCATGGCTTGGAGTCAAACCCTAGCTTTTGGGGAAACAAAATCTTTGAAATTGGAGTTTTGAGCAGGATCCATGGATGAATTCTATGCATGGATGAAGAGCTACATGCCTTAGCAATGAAATCCAATGAATTTGAGAAGAAAACCTTGCTCCTTTCACCCTAGCTTTGACTTCCTTCTTCTTCTTCCTTGAAGTTCAAGAGAGAATTTTTGGTGAAGAGTTGGTTTTGATTTGGGATTTTGCAATAATTAGGAAGAAGACTTAATTAGGGGTCTAAAATCATTATATAATTAGCCTAATTCAGAATAAAACAATGTCACATAATATTAACCAAAATCGGGAAACCATAAAGTGCACCTAAACTTAACTGCCAAAAAGCAGTTCTAGGCCTCACCCACGACTCACCACTGATGGACTATGGTTACGTTGGACCCACACCTCGTGCTGGTGAACCGTGGTTTGGTTTTGTGACTTGGGTCCTGGGACCTTCACCCACGGATCCTCACCTATGAGGTGTGAGTGGACCAACGGGGCATGGGTCCCCCCTCCGTAGGTCACTGTTGAGGGAAATTCTAGGGTCTTCCTCAAGGACCCATGGGTTATCCTTGGGGGTTGTACCTTGACATTCTAACACAAAACCCTTTATTTTTAAGTACGGGGAGTTACATTTACCACTCTAACCCTCATGTTAAGCTCTAGTTTAGTCTACTAGTTTTCGGAGTGTTACAGAAAAACTTGGTATCAGAGCACAAAGTTTAAGTGTCCTACGGTGTCAATTAAGCCGTGTCTGTAGAGTCCTGGTTATTAGTGTGAAGCGCGCCACTTCTATAATTAGAAGGCTACGACATTTAGGAAAAATTCCACTTCTTCCATACTCTTTTCGTGCAATAGAGTTCAATTCTATAAAAGTTTCTTTCTAATTCATGCTTGCGCATATCTTTCAGATCATGCCTCCACAAAGAGTTGTTCCAGTTCTTCCTGCTAGGAGGAATGTTGATCCTCAGGATCAAGGAGTACCCAATGCACCAGAAGTGCAACCCCTAGGAGAGGTCACTAATGCTCAGTTGCGAGATGCGATCTGGATGTTGAGTCAAGTTGTGACCAACCAAGTTGGGAAACATAGAGGGATTCGTCTAGAGTTGGCTGATACATCGAGGATTTGTGAGTTCTTAAGTATAAATCCTCTAGACTTCGCAAGGTCAAGTATCACTGAGGATCTGGAAAAACTTTGTGAAGGGACTGCAGAAAGTATTAGAGGTGATGCATATTGCACATACTGAATGTGTGGAGTTAGCTTTATACCAACTCAAAAGTGCTGCTAAAATTTGGTTCGACAAATGGAAGAAGAGTAGAGCTGAAGGGGAACCACTTGGAGTTGGGTTGTATTTGAAAGTGCCTTCATAGGGCGTTTCCCCGTGATCTGAGAGAGATAAAGGTAACAAAAGTCCTCACTCTTAAGCAGGAATCCATGAGTGTGCACGAGTACAACCTCAAGTTCACTTAACTTTCTCGTTATGCTCCAGATATGGTTGCTGATATAAGGAGTAGGACAAGTCTATTTGTGTCTGGGTTGTCTCGTCTGTCAAGAAAAGAGGGTAAGAATGCGATGTTGATAGGGGATAATAGACATAGCAAGGTTTATGATCCCTGTGCAACAGGTTGAGAAAGAAAAAATGAGAGATAGGGAAGAGCTCCGCAACAACAAGGCTAAGACAACATGTAATGAGTTCGGGCAGCAAAATGGTAATCGAACCGGTCATCCTTTTAACAAAAGTGAACCGAACCTGTTTCATCATCTACTAGTGCACCTGCACCAAAGAACAGCTGTGAGTTTAGGAATCAGAATTCGCAAAACTTCAGAGCTAGACCTACTCAATCTCAGGGTAGTGTGGCACAAGGGGCCAACTGGAGCCTACATGTGCTAAATGTGGTAGAAACCACCTAACAACGTGTCGTGATGGATCCATCGACTTTTTCAAGTGTGGTCAGACATGTAACTTCATGAGCGAGTTCCATAAGAATAGGCAAGGTACGACAAAGCAGCTCCGGCAGACAGAGCTACACCTAGAGGAGCTACTTCAAGGACAGGCGGAGGAGAAAACTGACTGTATGCTATTACCAGCCACTAAGAGCAAGAGAATTCACCTGATGTTGTCATTGGTATGACCAAAGTCTTTAATTTTTATGTATATGCATTGCTTGATCCAGGTGTGAGTCTATTATTTGTGACTCCATATATTACTATGAGATTTGATATCCTTCCTAAGAGACTTCTTGAGCCCTTCATTGTTTCCACACATGTTGATCCGTCTATTCTAGTTGAGAGCGTTTATCATTACTATGCCATCTCCATCAATCACTAAGACACTATGGCTGACTTAGTCGAGTTAGACATAGTGGACTTTGATGTTATTCTAGGTATGGAGTGGCTTCATGCTTGTTATGCCTCAGTTGATTGTAGGACTCGAGTAGTTAAGTTCCAATTTCCTAATGATCCAGTTATAGAGTGGAGGAGTAGTTCAGCAGTGCCTAAGGGTCAGTTTATTTCGTATCTTAAGGTCATAAAGTTAGTTTCCAAGGGTGCATCTATCACTTAGTCCGAGTTAATGACTCAAGTGTTGAGACACCACCTATTTATTTAGTTCCAGTTGTGAGTGAGTTTCCAGAGGTCTTTCTAGATGATCTTCCTGAGATTCCCTCTTGAGAGAGAAATAGACTTCGGTATAGATATTCTTCCTGATACTCAACCTATCTGCTTTCCGCTATATAGAATGGCTCCAGTTAAGTTGAAAAAGTTGAAAGATCTTCTTGATTAAAGTTTTATTTGACCCAGTGTCTCACCTTGGGGCGCTCCGGTCTTATTCTTGAGGAACAAAGATGGTTGTCTTAGGATGTGTACTGATTACCACAAATTGAACAAGGTTACCATAAAGAATAAGTATCCCCTTCTGAGAATTGATGATCTCTTCGATCAAGGTGCCATTTGTTTTTCTAAGATAGACCTCAGATCTGGCTATCATCAGTTGAGATTAAGGGAAAGTGACATCCCAAAGACAACATTCAGGACCCGTTATGGTCATTATGAGTTTCTAGTTATGTATTTTGGTTTGACTAATGCTCCTACACAGTTCATGGACCTTATGAATATAGTGTTTAAACCATATATTGATATGATTGTTATCGTGTTTATCAATGACATTCTAATTTATTCTAGGAATGAGGATGATCATGCTAATCATCTCAGTGTAGTTCTCTAAACTCTCAAAGATAGAGAGTTATATGCTAAATTTTCCAACTGTAAATTTTGGCTTGAGTTATTGGCGTTCTTAGGCCACATTGTATCTGGAAATGGGATTCGAGTTGACACTCACAGGATTAAGGCAGTGCACAACTAGCCCTGGCCCACATCTCCAACTAGTATTAGGATTTTCTTGGGATTGGATGGTTATTATAGAAGGTTCGTCAAGGGGTTCTCATCTTTTACGTCCTTGTTGACCAAGTTGACTCAGAAAATAGTTAAATTTCAATGGTCTGAGGCTTGTGAGAAAAGCTTTCAGGAATTGAAAATGCGGTGGACTGTTGCCCTAGTGTTGACCCTACCAAAGGGTACACAAGGCTTTGTTGTGTACTGTGATGCATCCAAAGTTGGACTTGGTTGTGTTTTGATGTAGAATGGCAAGGTTATAGACTATGCCTATAGAGAGCTTAAGATTTACGAGAAGAACTACCCAACCCATGATCTAGGGTTGGCTGCTGTAGTGTTTGCCTTGAAAATATGGTGTCACTATCTCTATGGTGTTCATGTAGATGTGTTCACCGATCACAAGAGTCTTCAATATGTATTTTAATAAGAAATATCTTAATCTCAGACAAAGGAGGTGGTTGGAGTTATTAAAAGATTATGACATGAGTATTCTCTATCACCCAGGTAAGGCGAATGTCATTGCTGATGGTTTGAGCAAATTATCTATGGGTAGTACTACCCATGTTGAGGAAGGCAAGAAGGAATGGGAGTCTGTTTGATGGATTCCAATGAAGGTGGAGTGGTGGTGATGAGTGGGGCTAAATTATTACTAGTGTCAAAAGTGAAAGAGAAACAAGACCAAGACCCTATTTTGCTTGAATTGAAAGAAAATGTTCATAAGAAGAAAGTGATGCTTTTTTAACAAGGGGGAGAAGGTGCATTGAGGTATCAAGGCAGATTGTGTGTACTAAGGGTGTATGAGCTCCAAGAGAGGATCATAGAAGAAACCTATAGTTCCAGATACTCTATCCATCCCGATTCCACAAAGATTTATCGTGAGTTGAGAGAAGTCTATTGGTGGAGTAGTATGAAGATGTGTATTTCAAAGTTCGTTGTTAAGTGCTGGAATTGTCAATTGGTTAAGGTAGAGCATCAAATGGCCGGTGGTATAGCTCAGAAAATAGATCTTCCGAAATGGAAGTAGGAAATTATTTACATGGAT
This sequence comes from Solanum stenotomum, assembly GCF_019186545.1. NCBI lineage: Eukaryota > Viridiplantae > Streptophyta > Magnoliopsida > Solanales > Solanaceae > Solanum > Solanum stenotomum. The sequence continues at coordinate 43,079,021 of NC_064284.1, read as the reverse complement.
TTCATTACTGGTTTTTCATGGTCTCACAGGCAGTATGATTCGATTTGGGTAATTGTAGATCGGATGACTAAGTCAGCCCATTTCTTACGGGTAAAGACTACCTCTTCAACATAATATTATGATAGATTATATATTCAAGAGATAGTCGGACTTCATGGAGTTCCGGTTTCCATCATTTCAGATAGATGTGAGCAATTCACCGCACAAGTTTGGAAGTCTTTCTAGAAAGGTTTGAGTTCGAATGTGAACCCTAGTACTGCTTTCCATCCTCAGACTGATGGTCAAGCAGAGCATACGATCCATACAATAGAGGGTATGTATAATCAATTTTAAGGGTAATTAAGATGATCACTTACCTCTCATTGAGTTTGCATACAAAAATAATTATCACTCTAGCATCCAATGGCTCCCTATGAGGGTTTTTATGGAAGAAGATATAAATCTCCTATTAGATGGTTTGAAGTTGGTGAAGCTAAATTGATAGGACCAGACTTGGTTCTTCAAGCTATAGAGAAAGCGAAGATCATTCAATAAAGGTTGAAGACAATGCAAAGTAATTGAAAATCCTATACAAATTTTAGGGGAAGAGACTTGGAGTTTGAGGTGGATGATTGGGTTTATTTGATGGTTTCACCCATGAAGGGTTTTATGAGATTTGGCAAGAAGGGGAAGATCATGAGTTGGCAATGTAGCTTATGAGTTGGAGCTACCGCCATATTTAGCAGCAGTTCATCCGGTGTTTCACATTTCTATGTTGAAGAAGTGTATAGGTGATCCTTCACTTATTATACCTACTGAAAATATTGGTATTAGGGACAACCTATCTTATGAGGAGATACCCTTTGAGAAATTTGATCGTTAAATTCACAAGTTGAGAACCAAGGAGATCGCATCAGTCAAGGTCTTATGGAGGAATTAGTTTGTTGAGGAACCTACTTGGGAGACTGAGTAGGATATAAAGAAGAGATACCCATATCTCTTTACTTCAGGAGAAATTTTAGACCAAGGTAATGACTTTTTGTAAAACACTCCTTAAATTGATATGCTATGTTATGTTAAATTGCATGTTGGGTGTTTGAGTTGGGTGTTAGATGTTCCTACCCCCAGTTCTATTTGTAGAGATCTCATTCGAGGACGAATGTTTCCATGGGGGAGATATTGTAATACCTCCGTCTTAGAAAGGGCTAATTTTAGAAAGAACTAAATTAGAAATAGCCAATTAGAGATTTGTGCAAGTTAGTCTTCAATTGTGAGTTTTGGGTCAAATTCAAATGACCATAACTTTCAATACAAATGAGTTAGGTGGCCCATGAGATATCAAATGAAAGATCTTTGAGTCCTCTTTCAAACGCCACTAATTTTTCTAAATTCCAAGTTTGGATGAAGGAGATATGCCCGTTTGAGTATAGCCTGTCTAGTTAAGTCATTTCATCCATTTTATGGAGGGGTATTTTGGTCTTTTACATACCCCCACTAGCCCCACACGTTCTTTTCACCCAATTAGGGGTCAAACCTGATTAAAGTCAGTTTATGCTCAAGTCTAAAAACGTTTGTAAGGTTAAGGCAAAGTTCAAGAGGAGGAAAGGGAGAAAAACTTCAAGCGTTCAAGTTTTCTTGCGATCTTTGATGCATTTCACCAAGGATTTGATCATTTCGAGGTCTATAAGTTTTCATAGTGATGTTAGTTCACCCTCATGCCAATAATGAGTTTTTCATTGGTATTCGTTCATAAGATTTTGTATATTTGAGTTCTTGATGAGTTTTCTTGACGTTCCATTCATAAATCTTAATTATTGGAGTTTGATGCATTCTTGAGGTGAGGGTTAGGAGTTTGAGGGTTACTCTTGAGGAAAGTTGAGTAAAATTTCATTTACTTATGTGGGTTTACGAATCTAAAGATGTTTGGAAGAAATCAATTGATTCTAGGTAAATTAGGTCAAAAAATTGAGAAGAAAAATTTGTCCGAATGTTCTGAGGAAGGGTGGCGCGGGGCGCTTGTAGTACGCCACGATTTACCTCTAAAGTTGACGAGCTGGCGCCCTGCGCAAGGAATGCACCAGGGTCGCCTGCCCACGTTCTTCTTTCATCTTTCGTTTTGTCTGAGTTCTTTTAAAACGTTTCTTTGCTCTCTTTCTGATTATAACTATCCAAACTACATCTAATCATTCAGAAATCCAATATATACTAATCGTAATTATTGAATTCACATTTCAAGTTCAAGATAGAGTTAAGAGTAAAGTTTGAGGGAGTCCCTTGAGTCATTTTGAAAAGTCTTTTACAATCTTTTAAAACTTTTAAGACTTGAGTACTTGAGTATGAGGATAAGGAGAGTCGAGTTTCATTTTTCAAAATGATTATAAGGGAACTAAGTATTCCCAAGAGTATATAGTTTTACATTTAACAGGAGAGGAAACTTTGATTTCCAAGTGAGTTCACGTGGAGTTTTGAGCATAATCTCTTTAAGAGAACTTTATGAGTAATAATATCAAAGTTTGAGGATGAGGAAAGGTTTTTAAACATATGATCATGAGCTATATTTTTGGGGGTAGTATTGAGCACTGATATGGGGACGAGTTTAGACAACTCAAGGTCCTCATAAGGGTCATAATTTATAGATGATTCCTTATTGTTTTTTAAGAATAGCTTAGTGGATCCACTTAGATGATGATGTACTATACTCTGGCAAGATACAACACAGTTCTTGCAGCGTGGGTGAGATCTGATAAAGCTCAACTACACTTCATCCAATTCTAAGGGTAGGCAGTCGCAATCAAGTATAAACCCAACAAAGAGTTGGGATCGATCCCACAGGGAGTGATACAGAATGGAATTCAATTATGAAGTAAATATTGTTGTCTAATCGTTTGTAGAGGTAAACAATATCGAAACTATCATAGTAAATTGAAGGGGTTGACAACTAGTGTCAAATGGGGGAGTTTAGAGTGACAATTACCAACTACAAAAATATGGGAGTAATCGAGTAGAGATGGATTCTCAAGGATGTGATCGATTAATTGCTAATTTTTTTATATTGGTGTATCTAATTTACTAACAAACGTTAAATTTGTGTGGGTAGGCTAGGCTTTGACTGTGATAGCCATATCTCGATCAACTAACACGATTCAGGTGAATTCTCTCGAACCTCGACAAGCATAACACTATGATCAGCCCAAGACCTTTATTAGGAATAAATTAGGCATTGAGGACAATAAAACTATGAAAATAAAGCCCCAAATGAGTCGAAATCCCCGACTCATCAACACCCCCAACTTAAACTTTTGCTTATCCTCAAGTAAAACACAAGAACAATCAGTTCAAAAAAGATTTCTACAAACATTGCTATTCAAGACTCATTATGAATGCACACAAGTGGTTCAAACTACTCATGCAATGATCAATTGTGCACTCTAAGTTTCAGACTGACTAACCATTATCAAATGGAACTCAATATCACAATGCTTGCTTCAAATGCTAGTTCAAGCTCAACAAAAGCATGCAAATGCCCTCACACCAAGAATGATTCCATGCTCACACAAAATTCATCAAAATTCCTGCATTTTGGAATCCAAACCAACTCTCACACTCTCAAATATGAACACATGCATGATTCTACCCATAAGCTTGCCCTTATTTTTCAACCAACATTACTTTCAGCTCATTCAAGATCACAAAGGTCTTTCAAGGCTTGTAACGGGGCTGAAGGTAAAGGTATGATAATTTTGGTTTAGTGACTTCCACCTTCATGAAGCATGACCTGCATTTCACTTTTTTCCTTTCTTTCACTCTTTTGAATGTTCACAATCCACCCTATGTCTTTTTAAGCGTGATTCATTGGATACCCCATTTTTTTTTTACTCATTGCATAGACTTTATTTCAACAATTCTTTTCTTTTTTGTTTTTTATCTTTTTCTTTTTACATGGATGGGTTTCATCTTTTTCAACAAGATCCTTCAAGGGCAAATTTCTCAACCTTTTTGACTTTCCTCCTTTTCACCACATCCCCAACTTAGGCTTTTAGCTTAAGTTGGCTATTCAAACGATCCAATGCTTCATGAAGGTTATAGGTGATGGGACAAAGAGGTCAAAGTTGTTCATGTTTCATCTAAAGAAAAAGATAGGCTCAAATGGTGCCAAACAAGGTTCACACTCTCACAAGGTGGTTACAAAGAGGTATAAAAGCATTTTTGGTTCACTCTTTACAAATTGTGCCTAAGATCATCTCTATCGTTACCTTACATTAGTCAATTGGACTAACGGGTCAAGTATTAAGTATTACCAAACAAACATTTCAAGAAAATCTCACCACACATGGCATTCAACAGAATCATCAAACAAGACTCTACAATTCTAAGCTTGCGTGCAACGATCATCATAAGAGGTCAACTCAACAACCAATTCAGTCACAATGAGATGCTACGAGTTCACATATGACTTATGCAACTCAATTGCATCATCGGATTCGCACACATATATTGTTCAATCAAGAGCACTATTAAAGTCATCGATATTAATAACAACTGACACTCAAGATTGCAAGAGAATAGCCTCATTCACAAACATAAAGTGGTGGCAAAAATCATTAAAATGGGTCAAAACCAACATTCACATAAAACAATGGATCAAAATTAACACACACACCAATGGATAAAAAACAATATATACCAACAAGATCAATATCAAACATTCAAAAAAACTAAAAAAAAACACAATAATATTCATAAAACAACCCAAAAAAGGTAGGTATGGAAATACCTCACCCCACCAAACTAAACTAGCAATTGTCCTCAAATGCAAAGAAATAACTAAAACAAGTCTAAACAGAAAACTGAAAAGAGTCAAAGGCCCCCTGTCAGGCTAAGCAGGTGGTGAACTCTGCATATCAGTGACTCCATCAGCTTAGGCATCAGTGCCCGGCTCAACCACATCCTTATCTCCTCTAGAGCCCACCATTGTGTCCCTCAGTGATGCCTTAACAGTTGTTTGTACCATGACCCCCTCGAGGTCCTCCAGATCATAATACACAACTACCTCATGAACACCCAGCTCTTCCTCATCGGTCTCGGCCTTGGATTCAACCTCCGCATCATCCCTAGCAACATCTCCAGTCGTAGTAGTCGGAGGAATATCAAATTTGGTCCGTAACTCTGTACTCAGAACCTTATGGAGGGTCACTGTGCCAAATAACATCGATAGATCGGTGGATTTCAGCTCATCCACATATCACCGCAGCCCCACCATATCGTCCTTCAAGGTCGTCACTTCCTCAGAGGCACCTTGTCCCTGCTAAGAATCCTTCACTCTCTATAACACTCTAGAAAATAGTAGGTTAAATTAGAGCCTAAATATGAGGGCCAATGTCATGAGTTAAGGGCAAGGGCGAAGGGAGAGGACCAAAACAGTGAACTCTCCCCTAGACACTGGCCTAGTGACCACGACTCATGGTAGGGACCACGAATAGTGGTGTGGCTCGTGGTAGCCTAGGCAGTGTTCTCCCCAAAAATCTGCCCAAAAGAGGCTCTTATTCATGAGCCACTTCACAGCACGTGGTGAAGACCACGACTCGTGGGAAGGCTCGTGGAGAAGATTTGGCCATTGAGGTGTAGCCACCAAGTGGACCTAGCTACTTCCTTAAGGTCCACGGGAGGGACAACGGCTAGTGGTCTTGACCACGGCTTGTGGAGCCCCTCATGAATATGCCTTGGGCATATGAGCTAAGTGCCTCAAGTAGCTTAGCTACTGCCTCAAGGACCATTAAAGGGACCACAGCTCGTGGTTAGCTCCATGGCTCGTGGAGCCCCTCATGGAGTTACCTTGGGCGTGTAGGCTAAAAGGCATGGAAGCCTAGCTACTGCCCCAAGTCCACGAGTGGGACCACTGCTCGTGGTTATGACCACGGCTCGTGGGGCCCCTCGTGGCACTTAGGCGTGGTCACTTAGTGAGGGTCAATTAAGTAATTTCCTTTTAAAGTCCAATTAAAGTGAGGTCATTTTGGGTGGTCAATATATAGTTGTTTTTAAGTCAAAACTTCCTAAACTAAGTCATTCTTCGCAACACCCAAATTAAAACTAAAAGTTAATCTTCCTCACAATATTTCTCTCTCTAAAACTCAAAGAAGAAGAAGAGTAGAATTGGAGCTAGGATTTAGAGAATTCAAGGCTTCTTTCTCAAATTGTTTGAAGATTCTATATCAAGGTATGGTGGATTTTCATCTATGGGTAGCTTTCACCCATAGAGTCCCTTCAAAACTGGATTTCAAAGCTTTCAATTTCCCCAAAAGCTAGGGTTTCACTCTAAGTCATGGGTTCCTTTCTAAAACGTTTCCAATGGTTGATTTATGATGGATTATGATTGAATTGATGATTAATTGTTGATTTATGATGGAATACCCCCAAGAACACATGAATTCCCTATATTACTAAATTGTGATTTCATGATGTGGGTTGATTGATTATAGAAGCAGGTGAATAGATTATGTCAATATTGATTGAGTTTATTGAATCATCATATTCTCCATATCTAATGTAGTAATTCTAGATGTTTGGGTTGAATATGATTCATGGTCCTTGAAGGTAAAATTATGAGGGTTTGCACATGTTTATGAGAATTGTGTATGAGCTTATGATTCACTTAGAAAGTAAAGATCCTATAACTATGGTGTTTTTGAAAGATCATTCTCCCTATACCCTTACGCATGACTATGCATGAAATGTCTATGACTATGAGAATGTTGTTGTGTTGATTGAAAGGCTATTCTCATGAACACACTATGAACATGATGTGAAAGGTTTACTCACATATTAATGATTCTAAAGGTTGAAAGGTTATTCTCACCTATTGAATCTATGAGCTATCATGATACCATATTGGTTTGAGTGCTAGGGCATTCTTTCATGAACATGAACCTATGTTAAGACTTAATATGAATATTAAAGGGAATTATACTTAGCACCAAGAGGATATGAATATGATATCGAAGCTTTTATGCCGGTTAGTCCGGCTTCCCAATGGGTTCATTTTACGTCAGTCAGTCCAGGTTCCCAAAACATTTATCTCATGAGATGGAAACCTTTTACCTCAGTTAGTCCAAGTTTCTAGTGGCAATTTTCTTATCCCGTAACTATGTGCCCACATAGGTCTTTAGCTAGTGGATCTACCTAAGCTAACAAAACTAGTTCTACCTTAGGCAAGTAGGACACTTCTTTTCAGTGTGGGGCAGTACACCGGATTCCATGTAGCTCACATGGTCTATGTCGGTTAAGGATATTTTCCTACATGACAAGAATATGAATACGACAAGAACATGAACATGAACATGAACTATACTTATGACTTCTCAATGAGCTCTACTTAGTATGAGTGGGGGTGTGGGACTTCACTTGTACATTGCACAAGTAGGCTTTGAAAGGGGTTACGGTGTGGTTTTCTTATGCTATGAAGATGTATGATATGGATTGTTGCTAAGAGTGGTTTTTCTTGTTACAAGTTAATGAACATGAATGTTTCCTTGTCTATAAGTGTTGGCAATGGATGAGGTCAAGGTATGATATGCATGATTATTGTGGCCTAAAAATGGTACTTAGTATTAGATAGGATTATGGGATCTTGTCTATGCATTGCACAAGTATAACTTAGGGTTGCTTATGAAATAGTTTGACTTATGTATTTACACTAATGTGCATGATGACTCTTAAAGTTGATAAAATGCATGGTTTCAACTAAATCTTCCCTTTTCATGTTTTAAGGATTTTTATGCATGGCTTCCATACTTAGTGCCATTTTGTACTAACCCATATTTTCTATATTTTTCAATAAGTGTAGTGCCTGGTTGTTGAGGTGTGCTTCCTTCTTTATCAAAGCTTGGATTGACTATTCTCCACACTTTCGGTAAGTCCTCAAGGTTCGAGGACGAGGGTTGCTCATTTCTAGTTTCTTCTTACATGTTCATTTGAGACTATATTGAAAAGGGATGTGACTCTTATTGATTCTACATTGTATTTGATGGTTAATGAGGCAATGTCTAGACTTCTATTTGATTTTATGAAAAGACTTCGATTGTAAAAAGTTTTAATTCCGCATCATTTCTATTACTTATGTTTATGATATGCTAAGGGCTTGTATAAGACCCCTTCAAAGTCGAGAACGCCATGTTACATCTAGGGAGTACCCCTGGGTCGTGACACTCTCATAGTAAGGGCATCTAATGCTAGTCCATGGGCATCGATCCACTCCTGATGCTCTCTCAACTTAACCCTGATCAGGGCTAGGGCAGTAGAAATTGCCCTCTCAATCATCCCAGGGACCGCAGCCTCTACCCGGGAGGCATGAACATTAGTAGAATGGGCCAAGTAGCCCATCTTGTACAACATGGCCTGGGTGATCAGGAGTCTAGAAGAAGCAGCAACAACAACAGTAGGAGGGGGAGCAATAGTAGAACGAGAAAGGCAAAAGTGGAAGTACTAGGGATACATGTAGGATCATTGGCCTGAGAAGAGAGAATTTCCTCTGTCGGCAACATATCCACATCAACTATCGGGGAAGTATCCATCGATGCAAATCTCTTCCTCTCAGCCTCATCCCTCATGTACTCGGCATATATCTGTCAGATGTCCGTAGAGGGCGTGGGAGCACCTCCACATCTGTCTTTGCAACCAATGGTACCCGGGCACGCCAGCAGAACTATGTAATCAGGACCAGAAAAGAAGGGAGGTCTGACTCTGTTTTGCCCTCATGGTCATCTCCTGCTCGATGATCAAACCGATATTACGTCACTCTTGATCGATGATTCAACCCAATAAAGCCACCTTCGGATGCCTGAGAATATATTCGTTCTGGGATGTCATCAAAGTGCTGCTGAGAAAACCAAAACACTACAGGGCGTCCACGTTCATCTCATTCTTCTCTATCAGGACTCCAGCCACAATCCACCGCGGTGTGGTGTTGGATATCCGAAGTGCTGACCAACCCTTTCAAGTCATGTAGGGTTTTCTTCTGTATCTACCCCTCCAGGAAGTAGATGATATTCACAGTACAACCAAGCACCACATTTATATCAATGTTGTTGCATTTAACATTTCACCCCCGCACCAATACATGATCCATCGACTTGAACGAGTTGGACTTCTTATTCCTTTTCGGTACCAGTTTTCCATACTCTGTGTAGAACTCTCGGACCCAAGTAGGGATATAGAAGCCTCGGGCTTGGTGAATATTTCAAAGTTGTGGAACTTGATCATGTTCCACACCTCCGTTACTAGTCTACTACTCTGTCAATAGACAATCGCTTCTCTATTAAAATGGTCATTAAACCCTCGCCCTTCAGTCTATTCAATGATCGGGGTGGGGGTGCCTGAACTGGTGGCACCGGAAGAACTTGCTCAACAGTCGGAGTCGGAGGTGGAGCAGGAGTAAGTGGCACTGGGATCCTGGTCAGATCATTCAAAGACTTGGAGTGTTTGTCCGCTCTCAGAGTCATGAGAGTCCAATCGTCTTTCAGCTTAGAAGCGGAGACCGGAGATCTATTTCTTGAGCTGCCTTCACCAAATGTTCCAGCACTAAAATTCTCAAAATGCATCACATGTCGGCGATGTTCAGAGCCTTTTGGAGAACTATAAGTAGCTCACTGAATGATACAAAACATTTTCTAAAAAAATGGCCGCAGAAGGGCGATCTGAAGGGGCATTCAGTGAGTGGTCAAGTGAACTCGGTGAGCTCAAGCGTATCGCCGAATGTTACAAAATAATTCCCATAATTTCGAAGGATAAATAGGCGATCATTCGGTTGTTAGGCGAACTGCCTAACCACTCGGTGAGATCGACCCAGCTCGCCGAACAATCCAACATGCTAGATTTTGACCCTGACCTTTAATTTCTAACCAACAGCCCACGAAAACAAAATTAAGCACCTATTCTACACAATTAAGCCTAGACCCAGACAACCCATGACCTCGGGGTACTCAAACTTCCCCCAATTCGGAAAAAATTGGCCAATCGACGTATTTTGCCCTTAAGAATGATGTCAACCTCTCTATATTGGGTAAAATTAGACGATCGTAACAATCAGAGTTACTTAGACTTCACCCACACTAGACCCAACAAATATGCAACACAACCCGTAATTTTAATCAAGCACACACACGGGATTTCACAATTACACTCTAAAAATATGAAATGAAACACGATAAGGGCATACATGTCATGACCTAGGGGTACACCCTAGACGTAACATGGCGTACTAGACCCTGAAAGGCCTAACATAAGCCATTTAGCATATCATAACATAAAGTAAATAGAAATGATGCAGAAATTTTAAAAATTTTCTTTACAATCGAAGTCTTTTATAAAAGCAAGCGGAAGTCTAGACTTGTCTCAATATAGCCATCTATTACAATAGTTCAAATGAAAAGGGACAACCCATACAAACACAGTCTAAAAGTTAAAACTACTAGAAATGAAACTCAAAGTGAAACTCCCATCCTTGAATTATAGGGACTCACCACAAGCAAGGAGAATAGTCAAATCCAAGCTTGAACCAAATGATGACCACCTTAAGAACTGGACCCTACACTTGGGGAAATGTAGGAAAATATGGGTTAGTACAAAAATGCACTAAGTATGATAGCCATTCATAAAAACCTTGAAAACATGCTAAAAGGGACATTTTAGTTGAATGCATGCCATTTGCTAAGTTAAACCATTATTTTTAAGAAGGTGTAAAAACACAAGTCATAAGCATATGGGACATCATAATAAGACATAGGCTATAACATGGTAGGCAATAATCATAACTAGTCAGCATAAGAGATATCATCATATACATAGGCATATTCAATGCAATTTAGTTCAACATAACTTAAGAGAAACATTTCATGAGCCACCTCAAGGAAAGCTTGTGCAATGCATGGATAAGATTGCATAATCCCACCCATGCTTTGCAAGTCACTTTAGGTCCTCATGCATGCTTACCATCTTTTGATCTCATTCTTAGCTTAGTTCTCATAGACAAGGGAACATCCCCTTTTAGTCAATCATATCAACGAAAGCAACTTATAACAACAACCAAATTTAAGCATCCATCATTACAAGTAGCCCTCATATCAAACATACTTAATAATGGAGTCATAAGCACATTCACTACATAAATCATCATAACATAAGAGGAACATACCATAACTACCTTCAAAGATTACTTGTGCAATGCATGAATAACATTACATACTCTCATTCAAACTAAGTAAAGCTTCTTAAGTAACCATAGTTCATATTCCATATTATTGTCTTAGTGGGAATTAGCCTTAACCGACATAGATAATGTGAGTTTAACATGGAAACCGGTGTTACCCACACCGACAAAGGGTGTCCTACTTGCCTAAGGTAAGACCATCATAATATTAGCTTTTAGGTGGATCCACTAGCTAAACAACCTATGAGGGCATTTAGTTTATGGGATAAGGAGATTGCTACTAGAAACCTGGCCATACTAGGGAGAGCTTCCACCTCACAATATCCACTCGGTGCAAAGCATTAAATTCCCACGGAGTAGTTAATTCTCTATTAACATCATTACTCATGAAAGGGTTTCGTTAGCCTACCGATTCAAGGTACATCATTAGAATAGCTCATTGACTCCTCATGAAAGGGGTGCCATTGGCCTACCGATTCAAGACAAACCCTTAGAATACTTCATCAGTCACTCATGAAAGGGGTGTCATTGTCCTACGGATTCAAGGTATATCAATCAAGATAGCTCTTTAATTACACATGAAAGGGTTACCTTAGCCTACCGATTCAAGGTATATCAATTAAGACAACTCTTTAGATCATGCATGAGTAACTATCACGATCCACGATCATTCTTATTCTTAGCTTCATTTAGGTGAGAAAAACCTTTCAACCTTAGAATCATCATTATATGAGAAAACCTTTCGCGACATGTCATATTCATACATAGGTGTGTACATGAGGATAATCATTCAACAACTCAACAACTAGATCATAATCATATTCACTTTACTCTCAAAGTGTTCTAAAAGCATATACATAAGCCTCATAATCATGCATAATTCTCATACTTTGCCCTCTAAGGACCATAGGTCACATTCAATCAACACATCTAGAATTACTACATTAGACATGGATAATAAAATAGATCAAATAATCAATTTACTAGATTCACAATTCAATAATATTCTACTTACATCAATCAATACCCACACTTTGAGATCCAATTTGAGAAAATAGGGGAATTCATGGATTCTTTGGGAATTCAACATAAACCAATATTAAATAATCAATATATCCATAATAAAACATAATTCAATCACTAAAAATGAATTTGAAAGGAATCCATGAGATTGAAGTCAAACCCTATCTTTTTGGGGAACTTACTATCTTTGAAATTGAGTTTGGAGGGACTCCATGGATGAAGTACTACCATACGTTGGTGAAGAATCCCCATGAAATTGAGAAGAAAACCCTTTACCTTTGAAACCCTAGGCTCCAACATCCTTCTTCTTCTTCCTTGAGTTCTAGTGAGAGAATTTCTTGGAAGGAATTGGGTCTCTTTTATCAATTGAAATAATCACTAGGATCAATGTATTTAGGGGTCTATTAGCTTTATATAGGTGGTCTAATCACTAATAAAACGACACCACTTAACCTATAATTAATTCTAGAAAGTTCCCTTAACCCCTCACTTAACCATATGAAACAAATACACTACCTCACCCACGAGCCCCCGACCCATGGGCCGTTAGTGGACCCACGGGCCATGCTAGTCTTCCATGGGTGGTGTTCTGCAGTCTGTTTTGGGACCGTGACCCATGACCCCTCACCCACAGGGCGTGATTCACCCTACGGGGCGTGGGTCTCCAATCATAGGTGCACTGATATTTGGCAGATTTTATGTAGTTTCTAGGGTCCTCCTCAAGGACCCTTGGTTGGTCCTTGGGGAGTCGTACATTGACGTTAAACTTGAAAACCCTTCATTCTAAGTAAAGGAAGTCATATCTACGACTCTAACCCCCACGTAAAGCTCTAGAATCCTTACGTAAGTCTCTAGTTTAGTCTACTAGTTTTTGGGTGTTACATTATCTCCCCCTTGGGAACATTCGTCCTCGAATGACGATCTAGACACCTTACGGAATTAAAGACTCAAGACTAGCAGCCCATCATGCATGAAACATGAAAAATAATGCACAATTCAAAGGAGGAAACTTTAACTCCATCTCAAACAAAATCAATGCAACACAAGGAAGTAGGAACTACATCTAACAACGCATTATGCATGAAAATCAACATTTCTCATATTCATAGGAGCAACTACCTTCTCCAACTAAAAGTATGCTCAACATAATCTATGAAACCATTAGGCCTACTACTCAAGAAGAGCATATACATATAAGGCATGTTCATCAATTTATCTCATGAAGTCAAATAGGCAACTCATACTAAATGCACTAGAACATGAGGAACATAAGCCATGAAAACTCATTTTCTTTCTAAAAATGAATTTCTCAAGAACATGCATATCATAAGGAAATCATGGAAACACATAAAACACTCATAACTCCAAAACATAATACAAGCTAAGAGGAACTCTTTTTCTCAATCTACAGTAGGAGTAGAAGAAAGAGATGAGGATATCGGGACATTCCACAACCTTTCTATCTAAGCACACCATATCCCCCTTGGGAGAAAACCCTTACTAATTCCTCAAGTACTACTTCTTTCAAGCAATCCCAATCGACATAACCAAAAACTGATAATAACTATACCGGGTTCAAAAATCCATAGAGGTCTAACAACAATGCATCCAAACCCTACCAAGGCTAACCATCAAGGTCTAACACGTAGCATCAGGATATAAATAAAATATTTACATCTATGTGGAAACTATCAAGATACCAATTTCTTCATCTAGAGAGCCTTCTTGGTCCTTTCTAGATCGAAGTGAATAGAAGCGACCATTCTTTGGAGCATTGGGATCTGGGCCATTAAGAGAAGATTACTTGGCCTTTCTTCCACTTGCCGTGAGCATAGGGCAATTCTTCACTTGATGATCACTCTTGCCACAACCATAATTGTCTGTACCGGCTAGGCACCTACCATGGAGGTAATGGAGACCCACCACTTGTTTCTTGGTTAGACCTAGGGGTATTGGGAGAGTCTTGACTGGAAAATCTTTGTTTAAACTTGGGTCTACCTTATCCGTCGGACTTAGCATTGGAGAAATTCCCATCACCGGTTCTAGCTCTTTTTACCTCCCTATTCCTTTTCATAAGTTTTGACTCCTCAATTTATTGGGCATGCACCATGAGACGTTAGATATTCATATCACCAATGACCATTGCCGGACGACACTCTTCATCTGCCAAGTCGGACACTCCCATCACAAACTTATTCATCTTAGCCCTTGAGTCTGCCACTATAGTTGGAGCATACTTGGATAGTTGGGTGAACTTAAGAGCACACTCTTTCACACTCATACCTCCTTGACGAAGGTTAATGACCTCTTGCATCTTTCGTTCCCTCAACTCTAGGGGAAAGACTCTATCAAGAAATTTTGATTTAACCAATTCCCATTCTACCGGCCCCGCTCCTACGGGTCTTTCACCCTTCCACTGTTCATACCAAACTTGAGCCACATCTTTCAATTGGTAGGCGGCTAACTCCGCCTTCTTTTGTGGAGACACTCCCATAATATCAAGTACTTTATAAAGCTCATCAATAAACCTTTAGGGATCCTCTTATACTTTGGAGCCATGAAATTCAAGAGGGTTCATTCTAGAAAAATCCCTAACCCTTGAAGCAACTGAATTCACAGTAGGATTCACCTGAGCTACAACCTCTTTACTGGCTTGGGTCGTCATGGCTTGGGCTTGAGTTGTCAAGTCTTGAGCTTGAGTCATCATGGCTTGGGTCAATATTTGTATGGTAGACCTAAACTCTGTGTGGGTCACATTCTCTACCATGGGATCAACCGGAGCTTGATTAGCTTGAAGAGGAGCTCCTTCATTCACATTGTCACCCTCCATTCTTCTTACGTTAGCCCATCATGTATTCATATCCTGAAGATACAAGGGAAATATTATGAGAGGGACTTTATAGAGCTAAACTCTATGGCACGACTTACGAATAATGAAAGAAGTGTAGTTGTCTAAACATCTTATAGCCTCTCATTCATTAATGTGGCACGCTTCACACTATGAATAAGACTCTACTAGACGTGGCTTATGAGACATCATCCTAGAATCATTCTAAACCTTGTGCTCTAATTACCAAGTTTGTCACGACCCAGGGGTACACCCTAGACGTAACAAGGCGTACTAGGACCCCGAAAGGCCTAACACAAGCCACATATCATAAAGTAAATAGAAATGATGCGGAAATTTTAAAACTTTTCTTTACAATCAAAGTCTTTTATAAAAGCAAGCGGAAGTCTAGTCTTGTATCAATATTGCCATCTATTACAATAGTTCAAATGAAAAGGGACACAGCCCATACAAACACAGTCTAAAAGTGAAAAATACTAGAAATGAAAATCAAAGTGAAACTCCCGTCCAAGAATCATGAGGACTCACCACAAGCAAGAAGAATAGTCGAATCCAAACTTGAACCACACCACCTTAAGAACTAGACCCTACACATACGAAAAATCTAGAAAAATATGGGTTAGTACAAAAATGCACTAAGTATGATAGCCATGCATAAGAACCTTGAAAACATGCTAAAAGGGACATTTAAGTTAAATGCGTGCCATTTGCTAAGTTAAACCATTATTTTGAAGATAGTGTAAAAACACAAGCCATAAGCATAAGAGATATCATAATAAGACATAGGCTATAACATGGTAGGCAATAAGCATAACTATTGAGCATAAAAGATATCATCATAGACATAGGCATATTCAACGCAATTTAGTTCAGTATAACATAAGAGAAACATTTCATGAGCCACCTCAAGGCAAGTTTGTGCAATGCATGGATAAGATCGCATAATCCCAACCATGTTAAGAAAGTCACTTTAGGTCCTAATTCATGTTTATTATCTTTTGATCTCATTCTTAGCTTAGTTCTCATAGACAAAGGAACAACCTCTTTTAGTCAATCATATCAAGTAAAGCAACTTATATTAGCAACCCAAGTTAAGCATCCATCATTACAAGTAGCCCTCGTATCAAACATACTTAATAATGGAGTCATCAGCACATTCACTACATAAATCATCATAACATAGGAGGAACATACCATAACTACCCTCAAAGCCTACTTGTGCAATGCATGAATAAGATCACATACTCTCATTCATACTAAGTAAGATAACCATAGTTCATATTCCATATTCTTGTCTTAGTGGGAATTAGCCTTAACCAACATAGACCATGTGAGCTTAAAATGGAATCCGGTATTACCCTCACCGAAAAGGGGTGTCCTACTTGCCTAAGGTAAGACAATTATGATATTAGCTTTTAGGTGGATCCACTACCTAAACAACCTCTGGGGGCATATAGTTTATGGGATAAGGAGATTTCTACTAGAAACCCTGCCATACTAGGGAGAGTTTCCACCTCACAATATCCACTCAATGCTAAGCATTAAATTCCCACGGAGTAGTTAATTCTATATTAACATAATAACTCATGAAAGGGTGCCTATAGCCTAACAATTCAAGGTACATCATTAGAATAGCTCATTGACTCCTCATAAAAGGGGTGCCATTGTCCTACCGATTCAACACAAAGCCTTAGAACACATAATTAGTCACTCATGAAAGGGGTTCCATTGGCCTACCGATTCAAGGTATATCAATCAAGATAGCTCTTTAATTACACATGAAAAGGTGTCGTTAGCCTACTGATTCAAGGTATATCAATGAAGACAATTCGTTAGATCATGTGTGAGCAACTATTACCATCCATGATCCTTCTTATTCTTAGATTCATTTAGGTGACAAAAGTCTTTCAACCTTAGAATCATTATTATATGAGAAAACCTTTCACAACATATCATACTCATACATAGGTGTGTACATGAGGATAATCATCCAACAACTCAACAACTAGATCATAATCATATTCACTTTACTCTCAAAGTGTTCTAAAAACATATACATAAACCTCATAATCATGCATAATTCTCATAATTTTCCTTCCAAGGACCATAAATCATATTCAATAAACACATCCAGCATTACTACATTAGACATGGATAACAACATAAATCAAATAATCAATTCACTACATTCACAATTCTATAATATTCTACTTGCATTAATCAATACCCACACTTTGAGATCCAATTTGGGAAAATATGGGAATTTAACATAAAACAATATAAAATAATCAATATATCCATAATAAAACATAATTCAATCATTTAAAATTAATTATAAAGGAATCCATGAGATTGAAGTCAGACCCTAACTTTTTGGTGAAATTACTATCTTTGAAATTGAGTTTGGAGGGACCCATGGATAAAAACTATCCATGGATGAAGGACTACCATACCTTGGTGAAGAATCCCCATGTAATTGAGAAGAAAACCCTTGACCTTTGAAACCCTAGGCTCCAACTTCCTTCTTCTTCTTCCTTGAGTTTTAGTGAGAGAATTTCTTGGAGGGAAATAGGTCTCTTTTGTGAATTGAAATAATGACTAGGATCAATGTATTTAGGGGTATATTAGCTTTATATAGGTGGTCTAATCACTATTAAAATGACACCACTTAACCCTTAATTAATTCTAGAAAGTTCCGTTAACCCCTCACTTAACCGCTTGAAACAACTTCACTGCCTCACCCACGGGCCGTGCTGGTCCTCTGTGGGTGGTGGTCTACAACCTGTTTTGGGACACTGACCCACGACCCTTCACCCACGGGTCGTGGGTCTCCAATCGTGGGTGCACTAATTTTTGGCAGATTTTAAGTAGTTTCTAGGGTCCTCCTCAAGGTCCCTTGGTTGGTCCTTGGGGAGTCGTACCTTGACGTTAAACTCCAAAACCCTTCATTCTAAGTACGGGAATTCATATCTATGACTCTAACCCCCATCTCAAGCTCAAGAATCCTGATGTAAGTCTCTAGTTTAGTCTACTACTTTCTGGGTGTTACATTACATTACCAATAAGCATTCAAACCAACAATTTTACGCAACTAAAACGACAAGGCAACAAGCATGCATTTGAAATTACCAAAATTTAAATAGGGGGTTCGGATAACCAACCTTGATATCGAGTAGGAGAGTGCTAGGCTAAAGAGATCGAAGAAAAATACACCAAAGTCCACCCCCGAGAACTTGATCCCACACAAAAATGCACGAAGAACATGTACAGAAATATAAAATGCGGTTGTGAAAGTGTAAAAGTCGAAAAATATGAAATGAGGGAAGTTTTTGAATTTAAAAATGGTTTTAGGCCTTTTGACCCTTCAGTTCGTGCGCCAGTCGGCGGCGCCCACTTATGTCGCCGACCATTCAGTGATGCGCCAAATGGATCCTTTGTTCACCAAGTTTTACAGATTCTCTAGCTAACTAGTTGGTCCAAACGGCGATCCAGATCAGGCTCACCAACTTTTTAAGTGAGTCGCCAATCGGTGCCCAGGCTTGCCAAATTGCTCATTTTCCCAAAATTTTGAATTTTCAACCTGCACATTCAACAACCGTTATTCAAACAACAATATTAAAAACATTAAAGCTTGGGTTGCATGTGCCTCATTTAACGTCGTGGTACAACGAGGATACTCATTCAAGGTTTATTGCTAGGGTTGGCCATGGTGTCACTCGGTAATCCTCCTTTTGGCCTTGAATTCAAATGAGTTGAGATTTGACCCATTTGTGTTTCCAACTGCTTAATGGACACCGAGTTAGAAGTAATCGTCTGATTTAGAGTTGAGACGTCATCTTTCATTTCTTTTAGCACTTTGTCCGACCCCTCCACTTTATTGAGAATAGGTACAAGCATGTCTCTCTTTTTCCTTATCTCGTTCCTTCCAGTTACGTCCACAGTTACGACATTCCCTATCACGGTTTCTCCAACCGTCATCACGCTCTTTATTCCAACCTTGGTTCCTACCTGGCCTTGGATAATTCGAATGGAAACCTCCTTCTTAATTTGCCAGAAAATGCACTTCCTCATTATATAATGCCTCAAAGTGTGCATCATCGGGATTCACCCCACTAACACCAACCGCATTCACAGCTTTAGAACCACTACCCATGACATGTTTTGACAACAACTCCATTTGGGTCATCATCTTGGCCATGTTTTGATCTCGTTCTTAGTCCGTTTTAATTTGCTCTTTTGTCATCCTAAAAGTCAAAGGAGACACTTGATCTTCCCTACTGTACCAAGCACGATTGATTTTGGTCATCCCATAAAGCAAAGTAGATGCGATTTCAAATGGCTGCAACATGATTCCTCCTTGGATGAGTTGGCAGCCACACCCTTGTTGACTGAATTTAGACTTCGATAGAAATATTGTAACAAGACGTTGTTTGGGAGTCCATGAGCTGGATATTGGAGTAGCAACTTTTGGAAACTTAACCATGTCTCGTGAATTGGTTCAACATCCAATCTTTTGAAGCCCTGAATATTATCTATCAATTCCATCATCCTCGAGGGAGAGAAAAATCTTATGTAGAACGCCTCAGTGAGCTCTTCCCAAGAGGTGATTATTCCCTAGGTAGATCGGCTAACCACTTAGTAGCCTCTCACATCAGAGAAAAAGGAAACAACCGAAGTCGGACTAACTCTTGGGAGATGTTCTTGAAAGAGAAAGGACCACAGACATCCACAAAATTCCAGATGTTGTCATGGGCATCCTCATGAGCTCGCCCAACAAACAAACCCTTCATTTGCAATAGTTGCAACATTGTGCTAGTCACGTGCAAAATTGCATTTCCCACGACCGGAGGCAACCGAATGGCACCTACACCACCTAGTTGTACATCATTTACATCGTTCAAGTTGCCGATGTCGTCATTGTGTCCAAGTTGGGTGGCCTTGCTTCCATTGACACTCATTTCGTCAACTGTTCAAAGACAACAAACAACAACCAAAAGTAAATTGGGTTCAACTACAGCACAATAAGATCACAACCAAACTTCAATAAGGGAATTCTAAACACCACTCCCCGACAGCGGCACCATTTTTGAGAACGCTCAACTACACTTAATTCAATTCTAAGTGTAGGCGGTCGCAATCAAGTATAAACCCAAGGAAGAGTGGGGTCGATCCCACAGGGAGTGATACGAAATGAAATTCAATTATGAAGTAAAGATTGTGGTCCAGTCGTTTGTAGAAGTAAACATTATCAAAACTATTAAAGTAAATTGAAGAGGTTGACAACTAGTGTTAAATGGGGGGTTTAGAGTGACAATTAACAACTACCAAAAAAGGGGAGTAATCAAGTAGAGTTCGATTCTCAGGGATGTGATCAACTAGTTACTAAATTTCGCTATATGGGTGATTCTAATTTACTAACAAACGTTGAATCTTAGTGGGTAGGCTAGGCTTTGACTATGATAGCCATCTATCGATCAACTAACACGATTCAGGCGAGTTCTCTCGAACCTTGACAAGCATAACACTATGATCATCCCTAATAATCTACTCTCTCGAGCTAGATTGGTAGGATCAAATTTAGATTCATTCTCTCAAGATGAATTAGCGATAACCCAATCACTACAATCATCAATCAATAGACTTAATTCTAAAACTTCTTTCTCAAGCAAGCCTAGAATACTAAATTAGAATTGCATTTTTAACTACAATTCATGGATTAAAACGAAGCTATCAATCAAACCCACTTCAAATCAACATTGAAATCAGTAAATCAAAACACCCATAAGCTAATTAGAGCAATTAATCAGATAATCACACCCCCAGAAAGTATTACTAACTAGATTATCCAGCAGCTGGGTGACAAAATTCAAGTCTTCACAATGCTTGAATTTAACTTAAAATCAAAACTCAATTCGAAATTCTACTCAAAAACTACTAATAAAAGTGTTTGGATCAAAACCCCAGAGTTAGAATGTGTCTCTACTTTCAGAATTCCTCAAAACTCTTTTTAAAAATCACATTTATACTCTTCCAGATTTTCAGCCTTTAGATCATTTCAACAAAAAAAATCTTCGAAGTGAAAATATAATAATTAAACTAAGAGAAATAAGTAGTTTTAAATATGAATTGGCGGTGTAATTTTTCTTATCCACTGTTAGTAGACAGTAGTTAATCTCATTTTTTATAGCTATATTTGTTTTTCATATAACAATATATTTACCTTTAACTAAAATCGGTCTTTTTTAATGATAATTTTTTAATTATAACAATCGCATATTGAATGTCTGTCTACTTAACAAAATATGTTTACATCATATACGACAAGATCGTAAATTATGATTTAATAACACACAAAGGAAAAAAGGTCAATATCATTTTAAAGTAATTAAGAGAGTGGGGTTACCATTCACGTGAACTATTAAGAAACCTGAATGTGGTTAGTCTAATAAAAAAATCAATAAATCAAAAAATAAAGCCAATTTATCAAACCAAGGTAAATACATTAAAGGTGCAGGACTTTTTGTTCCATTTCACATTATGTACATACTTCATAGACTAGACAGACATTGCAATTGCTAGAATCAAAATAATCAAGAGTCATAAAAAAGAAAAAAATTACACAATTTTGATCTATAAAAAATCAAATAACAAAAAGAAATATACTAGCAAAGCATAATATTTGATATAATTTCTGACCTACCATAATAACAAAATATTTAATGTACAAACGAAATTTAAAGAGAATAAAATATACATAGATCTTATTTCTAGAAATGATAAAATAAATACTATAAAAAATAATATGAAAAACTTTGAAGGGAATAATCTCCCCTAAATTAAAAATAATTTAATGACTACACTATGGATGCGCACTATTGCGTTATTATATGGAGGGGAAAATCCTCAATTCATAAAATGACAACCTCCCCCACCCCAAAAAAAATTATTTTCTCCTTTCTTTGAGAAAAAGTAAAATCCTAATGATGTAAGAAAATTATAACTCTATTTTGAATGAGTTATAGTCAATCTCGTAATTATAATCATCCATTTATTTTACTCCCTCTATTTAAAAAAAATTACCTAATTTCTTTTTTAGTCTATTTCAAAAAGAATGATCCCTTTTCGTTTTTGCCAACACTTTAACTTCAACTTTCCACATGGCATGTTTAAGGCCACAAGATTAAAGGATATTTTGATACATTTGACATAACCTTAATTTAGAACAATAAAATTTTAAAGTCTTGTTTCTTTTCTTAAACTCCATTCCAAGTCAAAATATGTTGTTGTTCCCAATTGCACACGCAAGTGTACATGGTCGCTCAAGTAATATAGTTTCTTTTAGAAACGAGTTTTCGTCCCCAAGGGATTTGTGATCGACTTATATTTAGGACTTAATTCCACAATTAAACAAAAATAATTGTTTAAATGAGGTTAATGATTATTAACTACTACTACGATTATTGCAATTTCTAAAAGTAACTAATGTGAACAACTTCAAATTTGATGTTCCAAGCAAGTAAAAGACAATTTTAGGGCTGCAGCATACAATGGCTTTCATGTATCGTATCTCAGGCAATGAACTAATTTCAGTTATCAAGTTACTGATTTACAGGGTTAATTGTATTAGTCGGGTCTCTCGACCTCTAGTCGCCTACTCCAGTTAGTTGTCTAACTGTATCGTTGAGCCGGGATAGCAGGCCTAATTGGCCAAAATTTATAATTCATCTTGTTTCATAACCAAGCAAGTTGTTCGTCCGGGCGTCACTCTTGAACACACATCAACTCAATGGAAGATCGAGCTTTCTATATTCTCTGATCTATCTACCTTATCCTCTCTCGATTTCAAGAATAAACAATATATTTATCTTTAGATGGCCAATCA
Source organism: Solanum stenotomum (assembly GCF_019186545.1). Taxonomy (NCBI): domain Eukaryota; kingdom Viridiplantae; phylum Streptophyta; class Magnoliopsida; order Solanales; family Solanaceae; genus Solanum; species Solanum stenotomum. Next base: position 43,056,089 of record NC_064284.1, on the reverse strand, counting down.
AGAAATATTAAAACAAGAATATAAGTGTAACTTAAACGATAACCAAGAATTAATTCAAAAACCTTTAATACTCAACAATCAATCCGTAGCTACAGCCCCAGAACTAGGGCGTTTAGCCACTCATAATATTCGAAAACTACGAAGCATAATTGTTCATGCGATTTTCGGAAATAAGAAGAGATAGAAAATCAAAACTTATTACAAACGTTGAACTTGCTCTTGAACACCAAAATAATGTCGAACCCCCTACAAAATTGCCCTAGGGGTCTATCTATAGAAGTTGGAAAAACTAGGGTCAAAGTCTAATTCAACAAGGAATCCTATTTTAATCTATTTTCGCTGGAAAATTTGGAATATGGTTGGGGCACCGTGCCAGCCATCGCGCTAGGTAAAGACTCTGTGGTTTCACATGTGGCGTGTCGCGCTAGGCAGTGCACCTCACATGTGCGGCTGTAGTGAGGCATGTGGCACCTCGCGCCCATCAGTGCGCCATGAGGGAGGCTTTTGTGGTTCATGCCTTGGCACGCCGCGCCAAGTAGTACGCCACTCCTAGCTGCTTCCATACTTAGTTTAGTCTTGCACATCCTTGCTTCTCCTTTCTTCGAATGGACTCCGATTTTCTTGGAAGTTCCTGAAACAACTAATCATGTATTTTAGTGTGCAATCATCATAAGTTAACAAAAATCAAGCTAATAGACTAAAAATTATTCGTTAATTTAATCTCATCATGGGTAAATATTGGCAACTTTGACATATAAATGTGCCTAAGATCATCACCCCACACTTAAACCTTTGTTCATCCTCAAACAATATTTATCTATCAACTTTTTTTCCTAACCCTTGGACTTATCAACACACATTAAAATCAACCAAACTTATTTAAACATGATTTTGCAGTTCACATTGGATGCAACACTTCAACAATTTCACCATATTATCATGATATACCAAGTTACAACACACATGCTTAAAGAATGACTCCTTTATTATTTTTTCGGGAAAATGCAAACTCATAGCAACACACCAATTAGCTAGACAAATCCATACATGTGCCATGAATTCCCTCACTCATTTGTGTTTAGTATATACTCACTCAAGCAATCAAATTATAAACAAGGCCTATTTTTCAAACATTGTACTCACTCTCACAAATGAAGTTCTTACTTCTCTTAACATACCATAAGCTTGCTCATAGTGTCTTTTCACTTTCATATCATATTTCTCAAGGAATCAAGGGGACTTCTATTTGGGTGTAATGTCGGCGTAGGGTAAGGAAGGGAATATTTTGAATTTCTTTAGTGACTACACCTCCCTAATGCACATGTTTTTGTTCCACCGGTTACACATCTTTCACTAGCTTTTCTTTTCCTCTAAGTACACACTTCATGAATGTTATCCCTCTTCAATTTCAAGCTCTGCCCAGTATGCTCCTTATTATTATCATTTTTTTCTCCTATATATATGCCTTTACACTAGCCACCATCAATTGAGGTGCACAATATCCTTGGTAGGACCAGGGCCAATGTTTAAGCATACTTCTGAACTAGCCACCCTTAATTGAGTTGAGGTGCACATTGTCCATTAAGGACCAGGGCCACAACAGAGTTTTTCTATACTTTTATTTTTCACACAACATAGAATTTCCACCCTTTTTCTCAGTTCTCCAATATTTTCAACCTTTCTTCTCAACATAGTGCATTAAGGATTACATTGGCATCAAAAACTTTGATATCAATCAAAAGGGTTTCGGCTTATTCATGCGGCTTAACAAACAACAAGGCTAAAGGCTCAATAGGGCTTACTAGGGGTAATTTCATTGGTAAGCATACAATAAAGTCAAGAATTTTACTTATTCAAAGAAATGTCTCTATCATTTTCCTTAAGTCATACAAGCTACTCATTCAACACACAGAGGGCAAGTTCTAGATATCAATTAAAGAAAGAATCAAACAATCACTCACCACGCATGGCATCACGACACACATAAGGACACATCATACTAGCATGCTCATACAACTTGCATTACGGTATTACTACTCAATTAAGCCCACTTAGATTCATTCAGAGTTAAAACAACGAAACACATGCTTGTTTCAATTAAATATTCATGCATTTTTTTGCAGTTGAATGACTCAATGACACCATTTGTTTTTGGTATTAATACACTGGTGCATAAAATCGTTCTATCCTGAGAGAATCTATTCCTTTAAACATCGGATACTAGAGGAGAATAATTTCCTTAAGGGGATATTGTGCATTTAGCCGGTTCGATTTTCTTTTTTTTCTATTTCATACAATTATTATAGATTTTTGTATGTTTTATGGTCATTAATTTATGTTGATGTTAGTAATTTCTATTTTTTTTTTGCTACATGATTTATACTTTATTGTTTATATTTATGCAAAGTTATTGTTATCATTAGTATTGTTGTTTAATACATATTGTATAATAGAGCCCACCTAAAATTTAATATTTGTAAGTGTTAATAATAAGTGAAACTAGCATCCTGAAAAAGAAGACATATAACTCTAATCTATAACATGTTAAATTTCACCCATGGACAAAAATTTCTTTACACGGTAATTATGGTATATATAAGTTGAATCTATTTTTATGACGTGCAGAGAGAAAATAAGTGATCATATATCTGGCCAATGCACTTAAACATAATAATGTTTATTGTGTAGCAGATTTGCAACCAGAAGTGGCCTTGAAAAGATGTATGCAGATGAAGGAAATATGTGACGTTGAACAGGTAACATAAATCGTTGCCCCAATAGAGTTGAATCTATGTATGTCAATGCTAAAATCCACCAGTTACATGTAACAGAAAAAATTGTTATATAGTAGTGCATCTATGAGCTTGGAGAGTTAGAGTGGTGTGTTACAAAATAACAACTTTTAGCGGCAATAAATAGACACATTAATAAAGAGGGCTAAAGTCTTTATCAACATTAGTTGAGTGTCATTAGATCCAATGTCGCTAAAGGCTTTAGGGACATATAAAAAGATTGCAAATTGCCGCTAAAAATACATATTTAACGGTAATTGAGCTAATAAATTGTTGCTAAAGATCTTTTTTTGATATAGTGGCGGACGCAATACAAGATAAGAATTGGTAATAGGTTCAGCCTGGTGTTTTACAACAATGATAAATTATAAAAATAATGATAGATTCAATTAGCGAAGTTGTGGTGTTGCCCCATCTACCTGCAGAAGATGGAAGATTTCGTCCTCAAATGACCCGACCACGTCCTTGTTGTGGATATCTCAGGCCAAATGAAATGTACCTGTCTTAATGAGGTCAAAAAGCATACTTCATTCATGTCATGCAACTGGCTAGGCATGCTTGGTGCCAAAAGTTAATTCAAGATTCACCCACAAAGATAATCCAAATTTTCAGTTCCTCTCAATTCAGTCATTGCATACACGACAGGGAAACATATATATATGTATCAACAACAGCGTGGCCAACAAGTGAAACATGAACACCAACTTTTCTCTGCTACTTTAGGCTGTGATTCTGATGGTTTTTGTAGTTGTTGTATATCAGGTTGGAACTCTGGTTGAGGTTGAGACTCAGATTTTTCTACTTTTTCAGATGCACTTTTCAGTGAGTTGCTTTTCCCACCATCATTTACTAGTCTGGAATGTAGAAAAAACAATCAACTGTATTTCATATACACTTGTACATATGTATTTGAACTGAAAAAACTAAACACCTCAAATGAAAATTTTATGTTTCTTGATGATAAAATAAGTTGATGCTTTAATCTTATGTCCTAGATGTTTATTTGACAGAAGGGCAGCATTTATCATAATTGCGAAGTAGGACAGAATTGCTCAAGTACCAAAAATCTATATGTAATCCTGAAAGGAGATCGATCTTACACTGGGAAAACAAATGATTTGCTGCTGTTTCCACTCACCTCGGAGTAGCAAGGTGAAGAAGCATGAACAGGTGACGAAATATGAGTTTCCTCAATTGGAGGAATAACTCTATCATCAGGCTTGTTGAAAGTGGTGGAAGTAGGCTCTTCAATGTCGATATTAATAGGTGTTTTTTGTATGATATTATTCACAGTTTTTTCCTCTTTGAGGTTCTTCTCTTGTATACCAAGACCTAATTCGGAAGGTCTTGTACTTTTTCCATCGTTATCTTCCATAAGAGGGCGGAGAGGAGGGAAAGATAAATTCTTATTTTCATTGGATTTAATTTCGGATGTGTAATATGGATTGGCTATTGAATTTTTCCATTCCTCAAGTGGGACTTCTCCTGATTTAGGTAACATGTAATTAGAATAATCAGTAGAGAAGCTATTGGCTCCCATCTGAATGCTAAACAACGACTCATTTGAAGCAGTACTCCAGTCTGTGGTCGTAGGCTTGCTCGAAAATATGGATTTTGGAATACGATTGGGATCATAACCTGGAGGATGATCCATAGACGAAGGGGATTTCATTGCCTCAACATTTTGAGGAAATAATGGATTTCCTGTTTCTTCACTCGGAGATGAACTTATCATGCTCCATTGAGGTGCTTGAGAAGAAACATCAGGGGAAGACAAGGCTGCTGGAGTCGCAGACACAAAAGCATCGTCTTGTTCAGGCTTGGTAGATACAGACTCCTTTGGATGAGTACTTAGTTCGAGAGATGAATCAGAGGACGACGAAGCTGATAAATGAGAATCAGAATGTTGCCTTGCGCCCTTCACATTCTCCATTTTTTATTTCACAACTCTTCAATGGTATCGACAAGTCAAGCAAATCCTTCTCCTGTAAAATGACGACCATTCAACAAAACATGTATGATTATTATTCAATGCTATTTTCCTAGTTTCATCATTTTTCATAATTATGGTGCCCGAGCAAGTTTGCATGCACTAGACCTACTCACTAGGTAATTGTTGCTTCCAACAAAAACATGTACCGCATAACTCTAAGCTTTTAATCAGATGAGCAAATATCACTCGTCTAGACTTGAACCCTGGTTTCCAAAGGGTTTTCACTAAATGCATCGATCGTTAAGCTAGAGCTTTGGGTGTGTCGGTTTCATACTAAGTCCCATGAAACGTACCAATTTCGTTTCACCAAAAATTGCAATTAGAAGGTGACTTTGACATTATATGGGAAAACATTAAATTACACAAAATAAATTAACATTTTCATGCTTTTCCATTGCTCTTTCTACCTCTAAATCTCAAACTAGTTCTCGTCAGCTATATGAATCATTTGATTATCCTTTCTTTTACCCCGTATAACTCTAGTTATTTTCAAATTCTGAATTTGCGAACCCAAATTAACGTTCATATAACTTAAAGACTGAAATTATACATAACATAAACCACCATTCTGTAAACAATAAAATAGGTGTATTTCTTTGTGGCTTGAACACCAGGATTATAAAAAAAACATCTACTCACCTCCAAATCAAATGTGCTTGTGAGAGACAGAGAAACAACATAATATTATTGGATACGATTTCACAGGTTGTAGATTTGTACAAAATTCATATTTCAAATAGACTTGAAGAGAAAAAAGAAATATGAAAGTACCTAATAAATCTGTAGCACTTTCATTGGAATCTTAGTAACTAGTTGTTTCATATTTGAAAGTAAATAAATGTAAATTACAAACATAAAAGCGAAACTTCTGCAAACAAAAAAAAAAGCAGAGATTGAATATACAAGACATTTACCAAAAATCAAAATGGATTTCGGTAGGGTAGATATAAAAATGGAAAAAAAAAGGAAAATAATTTACTTTTTGGTTAAAGTGTTTTGCATAGAATACTAATGGCCAAGCGACCATTTCGGTAATGTCTGTTTTGTAACCAATCATTGGCCATTCAGGACTTTGTTGAGGTTACTACTTTACTACTTAAATTTCTCACACTTTGGGTTAAATTTTTGGGTAAATCCTAACTTTGCTTTAAAAATCTAACTTTCTCTTAATTTTGAATAATAATCAAACTCCCCTTTTTACTCAATGCATTTTCCATTTTATCCTTCTTATATCACATATATATTTATTGAACTTAAATAATTAACCCAATTTTGTTAATCCACAATATTTAATTGAACTAATCTATTCATAAATTTAATATAATCCAAATAATCTTATAATTTTATATTTAATAAATTTTAATTATTACAAATGTTCCTTGCTTTGAGACTTGTCGACATATTTAAACTTTTTGAGACTAGTCTTTGAAGTATTACAAGAATTGTTTTTTCTCTTCTTCCGGGAAACGAGACAAAAATGTAACCCAAACTCATCTACGTTGTCCTAGTATATTTTGATTACTGCAAAACAACACTCCTTTTTTAATAGTAACTAGTGAACGTGTCCGCGTTTCGCGCGGTTATAAAAGATTAATACACACAATTTTATTAAATATTATTTCTTCTGTTCCATATTAAATGAATTTTTAGACATTTTTTCATTATTTAAACTAATCAAATTGTTCAAAGTTCAAGATTAATGTTTGATTTTTTTCCCCTTATTTGTCCTTCCCTTTTAAGGTTTTACATTTTTCCAAACTCTTTTGAATAATGACTGTTTTACTTTTAAGAATAACTTGGGAATAACCAAAAGGGAAATAGTGGAAAATATAGTTTAATTTATGTCCTTGAATTTTTTTTAATATAAAAGGAAGATGTATTTACAATATTATTGCTATTACCTTTATTGTTAAAAAATAAAAGAATAAATTTATGAATTCTTTCTATAATCTTTTGAGAGAATAAATTTATGAATTCTTTGTATAATCTTTTGAGTTCTTGTTGACATTCACTTTTACAAGACGATTTATAGGACTACAATATGAAATAACAAATAAGGTATTGTGACTATTAATTATTTTAGGGGTTTATAAAATAATAAAAATTTATTGGATTAATGAAAATAATGAACATTAATTTTTACATTAAAAAAATATTTCTATAAATCAACTAATATATTCACATATTAATCGATATACTGTTTTCATGTTAATCAATATTTGCTACAAACTAATCCTTATTTACATATTTCTGATAATAAATTTAGATACCCTTAAATGAGATCAAAGAGTGAAATATAAGTTTATATAATATAATTAAAATACTTATATTTATCGATCTAACTTTTTTTTCTTGCGACTTAAATATTAATTTCTACCTCAACCTCAAGACTTATATTATGTCATTAGAATATGACATTTCAAAAGATAGCAACAACAGACAACCAAACTAAGAACTATAACAATTATATTGCTATTTTCAAATAGTGAATGTCCAGCATATAGGCCTCATTGTGCCTCATTTTGAGAAATGAAATTGAATACCTTATAATTCTTACAAGTGTTTTAAACTCTTGGTTCACTTTGGAATATCTTAATAAAATATATGAAGTCTTCAAAAGGTTAAATTCACAATAAATTGTAGAAAGAAAGAATAAGAGAGACTACAAATATTGTTGCTCATTCTATGTCTAAAACAGTACCACTGGTTAAAACAAACTTTGCAGAAACACGAAGTTACCAAAGCTTAATGAATCAGTGAAAAAATAGAAGAACAGAAATTAATTCACAAAAAACTAAAATCTGTAAAACATACCAGAATCTGGAAAAGACAGAACGGAAAAAGAACAAGCCCATTGAATGCACAGTGTCCCCTTAAGGAAATTATTCTCTTCTAATATCTGAGGTTTGATTTGGAATATGTCCTCTCAGGATAGAATGATCTTAATCACTAGTGTATTGATACCCAAAATTCTGGTATCAGCGAGCCACTTAACGGTAGTAAAGTACACGAAAAATATTTGTGCATAAGAAGAAGAAGAAATCAGAAATTTTTGTAAGTAAGAAGTCTGAAGAATAACTGGTATTTATAGCCAAGAGAAACTGGTTCCGAAAGGTTGCAACCTTTCAAAAACCACACGACCATTTCAAAAAGTTTGCAACCTTTCAAAAGGTCATGGTTGTTCCTGAAAGTTGCAACCTTTCAGAACAGTCATCTCCAACGGCGGGAAATTCAAATAAAACAGGAAAGTAATTTAAATAAAATGGGTCACGCGGATCCGAGTCGGGTCGGAACGTTTCGGTTAATTAACTAATTAATTGAAATATTTTGGCCATTTAATTTTATTTAATTAATTAAATAAATAATTAAAATAAAACTTTGTCCAAAAATAATCTCTCGATCGATTATTTTCCAAGCCGAAGCCAAAGTCGGCTGAGCCGAGTGAGCGACGACGATTAATAGAAGTGTTTCTCTATTTAAACTCTTCTATTTTTCTTTCCACCACCGATGAGGGAGAAATGCCTTTTTACTAAAGCATAAGAGGACTTTTCAAGTTCCCAACTTTTCAAGTTCCTCTCTTTTCATCTTCCCTCCATTTCTCATTAACTCTTGTTATATACCCAACAATCCCCCACATGAATGGGGAATGGTTACAACATAAGAAATGCACGGACGAGTGTGTACTTTACAAGAAAGGATCAATTGCATCTGGATAAGTAGGTTTTCTCTTGGACTTTCTGTAGTGAACATATGTCGGATATACTCGGTCAATCGGTAGATGCGATATCTTTGAACCATCGAGCTTTAGTGTATACCTAGACAACCATATGTCACACAATTAACTCTTTACCATTTATGGTTCTTATGATTGTCTTCGTTTCAGCCATGAATACCTCCTGATTTCATGAGTGTATAGAGAATGGGCTTTTGACATAAAATTCTCTTTGAAGCGTCTTACACTTCACACTGACATAGGTGATTTCTAACTGTGTCATCTCGTAGATACACTATTTGGTCAAATCTGCCAAACTTAGCAAATCATTAAAAATTTAAGCTTCATTAACTCATTAACAAGCCTTAAAGTCTTAACCTTATTCCTGAACATTGTCTTCATCATGAGAATGGATTGAGTTGATTGACAATGTCGAACCGTCAGTCACAACTTTGTTTTTCTCCTTGAATCTAGCTCTTGGGATCTTCAGTCTGCTAGATAAAGTTACTGCCATGCTGACTTATCCTAAGTCGTAAACCCATTCCCTTAGATGATCTTTCAACTGCCTCTCTCACTAGGCCTTACGTTAGTGGATCTGACACATTATCACTTGACTTCACATAGTCAATTGTGATAATTCCACTAGAGATTAGTTGTCTTACGGTGCTATGTCTCCGTCGTATATGACGAGACTTCGCGTTGTACATGACGCTCCCTGCCCTACCTATTGTTGCTTGACTATCACAATGTATGCAAATAGGTCCCACAAGTTTGGGCTAGAATGGAATATCCTCTAAGAAATTTCGAAGCCATTCAGCTTCTTGACCAGCCTTATCTAAAGCAATAAATTCAAATTCCATTGTGGAGCGAGCGATACATATCTGTTTGGACGATTTCCAAGAGGCTGCTCCTCCACTAAGTGTAAACACATAACCACTTGTGAATTTTACTTCATTTGACCCGGTGATCCAATTTTCATCACTATATCCTTCAATCACGGCAGTATATTTATTATAATATAAAGCATAGTATTGTGTATGTTTCAGATACCCCAACACACGTTTCATTGCCATCCAGTGAGTTTGATTCGGATTACTAGTGAACCGACTCAGTTTGCTAATAGCACATGTTATATCTGGCTGCGTACAATTCATAATATACATCAAACTTCCCAACACTCTGGCATATTCCAATTGAGAGTCACTTTCACCTACATTCTTTTGAAATGTAAAGCTTAAATCAATTGGAGTTTTGACAACATTGAAATTCAAGTACTTGAACTTATCCAATACTCTTTCAATATAATGAGATTGAGATAATGCTAGTCCCTGAGGAGTTATGAGAATCCTGATCCCTAAGATCAAATTAGCAACTCCTAAGTCCTTCATATCGAACTTGTTGCACAACATGCGCTTAGTAGAATTTATATTGTCAATATCTTTACTTATTATTAACATGTCATCAACATACAGACAACAATGACTTCATGATTCAGAACGTTTTTAATGTAAACACACTTATCACATTCGTTAATCTTGAATCCATTTGCCAACATTGTTTGGTCAAATTTAGCATGTCATTGTTTAGGTGCTTGCTTGAGCCCATAAAGCGACTTCACAAGTCTGCACACTTTCTCTTCTTTATCAGGAACCACAAATCCTTCAAGTTGTTCCATGTAAATTTGTTCCTTCAACTCTCCATTTAAGAAGGTTGTCTTTACATCCATTTGGTATATTTTAAGATCATGCACTATCACTAGTGCTATTAACATCCTAATTGATGTGATCCTTGTTACTGGAGAGTATGTATCAAAGTAGTCCAGACCTTCATTTTGTCTGTATCATTTGACTACAAGTCTAGCCTTATATTTGTCAATAGTCCCATCGGCTTTCATTTTCCTTTAAAGATCCACTTTGATCCTAAAGGTTTATTTCCTGTAGGAAGATCAGTCAATTCCCAAGTATGGTTACTTAAAATTGATTCGATCTCACTATTGACTGCTTCTTTCCAATAAATTGACTCAGACGAAGACATAGCTGCTTTAAATGTTTGAGGCTCATTTTCAAGCAAAAATACCACAAAATCTTATCTGAAAGAAGTGGATTTCCGTTGGCGATTACTACGCTTTGGATCCTCATTAGGTTGTGTATTTTCTGTTGATTCTTCTCGTGGTCGTTTAGGTCTTTCACTTGTCGAATCACATTCAGTTTTAAATGGATAAATGTGTTCAAAGAACTCAGCGTTATCTGACTCAATTACCGTATTCACATGAATTTCAGAATTATCATATTTGTGAACCAAAAACCGACAGGCCTTACTGTTCACAACATATCTAATAAATACACAATCCACTATTTTGGGTCCAATTTTCAACCTCTTGGGTAAAGGAACCTCTACCTTGGCAAGACACCCCTACACATTGAAATATTTCAAGTTAAGTTTCCTTCCTTTCCATAACTCATATGGAATCGATTGTTTTTTGCTTCGGGGTACCCTATTGAGTATCTTGTTAGCCGTAAGGATGGCTTTCCCCCACAGGTTTCGCGGTGAACCAGAACTGATTATCAAGGTATTCATCATTTCTATTCTTCTGTTCCACCAAACAATTTGACTGTGGTGTATAGGGTGAAGTAGCTTGATGAATAATACCATATTCCAAACATATTTCTACAAAAGGAGCTTCGTATTCTCCACCCCTATCACTCCGAATCATTTTTATCTTTAGATTCAATTGATTTTCCACTTCATTTTTGTATTGCTTAAAAGCATCAATTACTTCATCCTTACTATTAAGCAAATATACATAACAAAATCGAGTGCAATCGTCAATAAAAGTTATAAAATACCTTTTCCCACCACAGATGGTGTCGACTTCATATTGCATATATCTGTGTGAATTAAGTCTAAAGGATTTGAATTCCTATCAATAGACTTGTAAGGATGTTTAACAAACTTAATTTCCACACAAATTTCGCATTTCGATTTATCGCATTTGAAATCAAGTAATACTTCTAAAGTAATCAATTTTCGCAAGGCTTTGTAATTTACATGTCTTAAACGGACATGCCATAAATCATTTGACTCCAATAAGTAAACAAAAGCAGAATTCTTATTAATATTGTCAATAACCATTACATTCAGTTTGAAGAGGCCCTCAGTGAGGTACATCCCATTCTTACTTATTACAGCTTTGTCACTAACTAGGACACATTTAAACCCGTTCTTAACGAGCAGTGCAACAGAAACTAACGTCTTTCTAATAGTAGGAACGTGCAGAACGTCGTTCAAAGTCAACACCTTGTCAGATGTCATTTTCAACATTACTTTCCCAGTTCTTGCAATCCTTGTTGTTGTTGTGTTCCCCATGAACAAATCTTCATCGAACTCAGCAGGAGTGTACGTTGCAAAGGCTTCTTTCGCAGAGCAAATATGTCGAGCGGCACCTGATTCAAAAAACCACTCCTTGGAATTTCCAACTAAGTTGCACTCTAAGATAATTGCACAGAGGTCATATATATCTTCCATCTCTTCCATGATGTGTTCTTGACTTTTGTCTTTGTCTTTGTCTTTGTCCTTTCTTGGAGCACAACAGTCAGAAGACTTATGACCAGCCTTACCACAGTTGTAACAGTTGCCCTTGAATTTCTTCTTGGCCTGTTCTGACTTCTGTCCGTTGGACTTCTTTCTCTTCTTGCCTTTGGTAGGAGCTTCTTCAATAATATTAACTCCAATTATTGTCGAACTCTTACGAGACTTCTTTTCGGCGGATTTGTTATCTTCCTCAATCTTGAGCCGAATCACAAGATCTTCAAGCTTCATTTTCTTACGTTTGTGCTTTAAATAATTCTTGAAGTCGTTCCATGAAGGAGGTAACTTCTCGATCATTGCAGCCACTTGAAAAGCATCATTTACTACCATATCCTCAGCAACAAGATGATGGAAAATAAGTTGAAGTTCCTACACTTGTGATCCAATAGTTTTACTATCTGACATTTTATAGTCTATAAACTTTGCGACCACAAACATTTTCAAGCATGCATCTTTTGTCTTATATTTCTTCTCAATTGCATCCCACAATTCTTTCGAAGTTGTCATTGCACTATAGACATTATATAAGTCATCCTCTAAAGCACTCAGCATGTAGCCCTTACATAGGAAGTCTGCATGTTTCCATGCTTCAATAATCATGAATTTTTCTTTGTCTGCTATTTCAGCAACAGGCACCAGAGTTTCTTCACTGGTAAATTTCTGCTGACCAAGAGTGGTAAGCCAGAAAAATACCCGTTGTTGCCATCCTTTGAAATTCACACCAGAGAATTTTCTCAATTTCTCTGTTGGTGGTACAGCAGTTTGGGTTGGTGCAGCAACAACCATTGTAACATTGTTGTTTTGCCACTTTTTATTAAAAAAAAATCGATACAGACTTAGTAAGCAAGAACTTAAATTGTAAACTTAATAGGAGTATAAAACCACAAAGGGTTTTGTCTCCACTAGAAACATAGATTAAAAATAAATAATTAATTTTCTTAAGATTGTTGCCCAATCTGTGTCTAAAACAGTACCACTGGTTAAAACAAACTTTGCAGAAACACGAAGTTACCAGAGTTGAATGAACCAGTGAAAAAATAGAAGAACAGAAATTAATTCACAAAAAACTAAAATCTGTAAAACATACCAGAATCTTGAAACGACAGAACGGAAAGATATCAAGCCCACTGAATGCACAGTGTCCCCTTAAGGAAATTATTCTCCTCTAGTATCTGAGGTTTGATTTGGAATATGTCCTCCCAAGATAGAATGATCTCAATCACTAGTGTATTGATACCGAAAATGCTAGTGTCAGTGAGCCACTCAACGGCAGTAAAGTACACGAAAAATATTTGTGCAGAAGAGAAAGAAGAAATCAGAAATTTTCGTAAGTAAAAAGTCTGAAGAATAACTGGTATTTATAGCCAAGAAGAACTGGTTCCGAAAGGTTGCAATCTTTCAAAAACCACATGACCATTTCAGAAATTTTGCAACCTTTCAAACGGTCATGGTTATTCCTGAAAGTTGCAACCTTTCAGAACAGTCATCTCCAACGGCGGGAAATTCAAATAAAATGGGAAAGTAATTTAAATAAAATGGGTCACGCGGATCCGAGTCAGGTCGGAACATTTTGATTAATTAAATAATTAATTGAAACATTTTGGCCATTTTATTTTATTTAATTAATTAAATAAATAATTAAAACATAACTTTGTCCAAAAATAATCTCTAGATCGATCATTTTCCAAAGCCGGAAGCCGAGCGAGCGACAACGACAACGGCGCGAGGGGGGTCCCTCTTTCCAACCCTTTTAACAATTAATAGAAGTGTTTCTCTATTTAAACTCTTCTATTTTTCTTTCCACCACCGATGAGGGTGAAATGCCTTTTTACTAAAGGATAAGAGGATTTTTCAAGTTCCCAAATTTTCAAGTTCCTCCCTTTTCATCTTCCCTCCATTTCTCATTAACTCTTGCTATATACCCAACAAATACACCTTCCTTGGCTTCCTTGAAAAAAATTTAGCACAACAATCTCGTCCATTCTTATCACAAGAAATTTATATTTGTAACCAATATGAAATTATAATGTTTAATTAGTAAATTCAATTAATAAAAAATAAATGCTATTGAAATCTATCCAAATTTGATAAGTGTTTTATTTTTTAATAAATGAGAAAATACCAGAGAAGGTAAAAGAAGGTTCTCAGGAAAATTAATTAATAATATTAATGATAAAATAAAAAACACTTTCAATTTTCTACAAATTTGTATGGCAACACTTAAATGAGATTGAATGATTAAAAAAATAATAGGAAGAAGAATAGTTTATGGTAATAAGGAGGAGAGATACATATAATATCTTATTTTTTGGAAAATTGTAAAAATAGAAGGTATAATAATAAATTATGGCGTTTTATAAGGAGGATAGATAAATAAATTCTTTTGTTTTAGAAAACTACAAATAGAAGTCACATTAAGAATTTAAGGAAAAGTAAAATTATAGTATTGATGAAGAAAGAGGAAAAGTATACATTGTAGTAACATTGAGGAGAAATAAATAAGATATTTTATATTATTATATTTATTTATTTGCAGATTTTATGTATTTAAAAAAGAATAAAAATTTGATTGAAATAATAAATGGTAATCTTGATAAATGAGAAGTGTAACATTATTATTTTTCAACATATAACATATCAAAGAAATATTTAAATTTTTATGTTCATTCACCTGAATAGATTATCACATTAGAATCACTAAAAATAAAAATAACATAGGCAAGAACAATAACAATAAAAAATAAAAAATTATAAATAAATGAATATGAAACAAAAAATTATGAAAAGTTAAAAGTGAGAATGCCAATACCTAACCTTACTTTTACCCTAAATCCTTTTAAAAGGAAACATCCTTTTCAAACTCATTGTTAATAGACAATAATAAATTTTTGGTAGTGAAAATGACATTAAATATTATGTGAGAAATCAAAATTATAATATCAAATTACAAGTTGAAAAGAAGTTTTTGTCCTACCTTATTTTGTTTTTGCTTTGACCGAAAAGTTAATTGCCTTGAGTCTTGA
This sequence comes from Solanum stenotomum, assembly GCF_019186545.1. Lineage (NCBI taxonomy): Eukaryota > Viridiplantae > Streptophyta > Magnoliopsida > Solanales > Solanaceae > Solanum > Solanum stenotomum. The sequence continues at coordinate 43,040,981 of NC_064284.1, read as the reverse complement.
CACATTCAGCAAACTGATGGAAGTAGAATAAAATGCAAAAAAAAAGTCACGTAAGAAGATATAAAATATGAAGAATCGAAAAAATGAAAAAGAAAAGAATCATAAAAAAAAAATGATGAACAAAGAGAACAGCAGCACATAACAACAAATCCTAATCTTGATTGTAAGTTCAATAACAATCCAACAACAAATTGATGATAGTGAAAAATAAAAAATGCCTACTATACTCTGAATTTCAAGAAAACTTATATTGTAGAGAAGTCTCCTTGAAATGGGGACTATAACACATGTATATAAATTTTCTGTCAATTTATGGAATATGAGAAGAAAGGAAAAAGATTTGTAACTGATTTCAAATTACCCTGTTTAATTAGTAAGAATAAATATGATATAGAATTATGGGAATTTATGATTTAATATGTGTATTTTGGAGTTTTTAATATAGCACATGAATTAAAAAAATATGAAGAAGCACAAAAATGTGATATGATTTGGAAATATGAGAATTAAAGATCTAAGATATGTATTTTGGAGTATTTAATATAGAACATAATTTATTTATTTATTAAAAGTCACAAAAATGAGAAAAAAGATAAATGAGTTTTTTTAATCATAAAACGTGACACATCACTTTGTCTATATCTAACTTTAATATATATTAGATATAGACATAGATTTATGTTTGTGAACATTTTAATTAAATATTTTGTGAATATTTTAATTAAATATTTGTAACACTTCGCTTTTTGAAAGAACTAGAAAAACTTAGAATTGGAAAGAAACCGTTTTTGGAAATAATCAAATTTGGAAAGTTTGGCAAAGTTAAGCTAAGTATGAGTTTTGGATCAACTTCAAACGCTATAACTCCTATCTCATGATGAGTTAGGTGTTCTACCAGATACCGTAGGAAAGATCTTTGAATTATCTTTCCAACACCACAAAGTTTGCTCAGTTTCGAGTTCGTATGAGGGAGATATGTCCATTCGGAGTTGGGTTGTCTAGATAAGGAAAGTCAAAACCGGATTTTAGAAGGGTATTATGGTGTTTTCACTACCAAATTAATTTTTGGTAATTAAGTTGGGGACAAAACTGATTGGATTCAGTTTACAGTTCATAAAAATAAGTAAGGGTTTTGAGAGAAGAGAAAAGAAGAGGAGAAAGAGGAGAGGATCAAGGCATTCGTCGAGGTTCTTGCGTTTTGTTGCAGATTTTCACCATGGGTTTAATCCCTACGAGTTATGTAAGCTTCCATCGTGTTGGCTTTGTTCACCCACATTCCAATCGTGTAATTTTCAGCGAAATTTCATTCTTTAAATTGAAAGATTAGAGTTCTTGATGAGTTCTTGAGAAGTGTTCTTGAAGTTCATCCTAAATCTTGTTGTGTTGGGGTTTTAGATGATTTATTGAGATGGAAGTGAGTTTTTTGAGGGATGTATTGAGTAGATTAGAGTATACATATGTTAAGTAATTGAATCCAAGTGATTGGAGAAGAAACCGTTCGAATCTAGGTGAGTTAGGGTGAGAAAACGAGCAACGAAATTTGTAACGCCCCTCAAAATGAAGTAGGAAGAACTAGAGCTTCACATGTGTTTTGATGGAGTATGGTTGTCCCGAGTCGTGTTTAAAAGAGTTTCGTGAGTCAAAGTCAAGGCACGTGCTAGACTATATGTTAAAAAAGGTGTTTTTAAATGATGGTTTAAGGAGGACGCATGTGCCAAGCCAAGGGGACAAGGCTTGCTCAACCTTGGCCAAGCTACTGCCCCATGACCACGGACCACTTCATGGCCAGTGGTCATGACCACGGCTCGTAAAAGTGGCTGTGAAGGTCACTTGGTGGCAAAGCTTGCAAGCCCATTTAGCCAAGCCACTACCTCCAAGTTCACTAGCATCACCACGACTCGTGGTGTTGACCACGGATCGTGGGAGCTTCCGTGAACTTGACTTGGCCTTGGAGGGCTTGGCAAGTGAGGGAGGCTCACTGCCTCAAGGACCACGGGCACCACCACAAGCCGTGGTGCCCCTCACGACCGTTTAGTTGGGCGTGGTCCCTGACGGGCTGCCTCAAGAGAAGGGTTTTTAAGTAATTTCGTTTTAATTGTTTATTATGTTGTGTTGATTTTAAATGGTTTATATGATAAATATATAAGGTTTTAAGTCTTTTAACAAGTCATTTACTCTCTTTTCCCAAATCAATTCCCAAAGTTCTTCTCTCTCAATATTTCTCTCTCAACTCAAGGAAGAAGGAGAAGTGGAAACCTAGGGTTTTAGATTTCAAGCTTTCTTCATCAAATTTTCATGGGATTCATCAAGTCTAAGGTATGGTGACCCTTGATCCTTGATTATCCGTTCTTTCAAGAAGTCTATTCAAAAGGGTTTCAAAAGTCTTCAGAGAACAAAAAGCCTTATTTCTATTCTAAGCATGGGTTCATTGATAAATTGTTTTCAAAAGCATTATATTGGTGAATTAAAGTAGAATTGATGATTTTATATGAACTTTCTTCAAGAATCCATGTTTTCACTAAAACCCTAAATTTTCTATGAAGTGGGTCTATTTCTATAAATTCAAAGTTGATGGAAATATGTGTAAAGTGAATTGTATTGACATCTGTTGTGTTGTTTAATGTTTATTTATGATTAATTGTTGATAATGGATGAGTTAAGGGTGGTAAGCCTTATGGGCGAAGTATTGATGATTTTGGCTATGGATTTGGATTACGGTAAGAAAGCTTGAACTCTCTTTATGGAATTGATTGTTGTTGGTAGGTTAAACCCACCTTGATGGAAGTGTTATATCTTATTCTTGTGTGGTATTATTGGGAATTGAGGCCATGAAGGGCAATATATGAGTGTTATTATATTGTTGTATTGTTATATATATAAATGAGGCTATATGTAAAGTCCTATATGAAGCTATATGTAAAGTTTTACGTGAAGCTACATGTGTGAAGGTACGATATGAATGAGTTTATGTGATCTTGTGATGATCCTATGTAAAGTGGATAGCATTGTGATCTAAAGTAGGTTTTTCTCATGATGTATATATGAGATAATGTTGGATTATGAAGTATCCTTAAATGATAATGTTGTGACTTGGTTGGTAGACTAAAGTGTATCTCCTTGTTACTTAAAGTCTTGAATGCATGAATGTGTGAAGTGGGCTAGAACTAAGAAATGGTGCCCTTTCCATGAATGGTAAAAAGAGAACTCTTAGACTATGTCTTGATTAGGCTAGCCCTAGCATGGTACCCTTTTCATGAGTAAGTCTAGGTTCCTATATGTGAATGTATAACCTTGAAGGATAGGCCTTAGGGCGATGTTCCCTTCTTGAGTGAAACGATAGACTTAGAGATGGATGGAGCCAGAATGGCATGAAAATCCTTAGCTAAGAAAGTCAAATGATCTATCCTTATGAACGTAGATTGGCTATGACTAAGAAATGGGGCCTTTCTTGGGAAGAGGTACTATGAGTTGGTTGAACTAGAAAAGGAACCCTCTCTAGTACATATGTGATTGAATACTCTATGGAAACCAAGGCTAAGCACCGAGTGGATGTGGTTAGGATGGTGGCCTAGTTGAGCATGAGATTAGGCACAATGAACATCCTTGGACATCTCTTAAACCATGTGCCAACATGGGTTGCTTTTAGTTCTACCCTTGGCAAGTAGAACAACCTCCACGGAGTAGGATAGACTCCGGATTCCATACCTTGCTAGTGTGGTCTATGTCGGTTAAGGCCTATTTCCATCATGTGGGATAGGCACTCTAGTATTGGATAGGTTCTACATCGTGTAGGTAGTAGTATGGGATGCTATCTACACATGGCACGAGTAGGCTTAAACGATGCTAAAGTGAGTTCCCTAAGCCTTAGGGCTATTATGTGATTGTCCCCTATATGCTTGTGTGTCTCTTAAATGGTTTTATAAAGAATGTTGACTTAGTGTGTTATAATGTAATGATAAAACCCTTGTCTATGGTAACTCTTAGGAACACTTAGATGTATATGAAGAGGTTGTATGGGCGGTCACTTCATTATTCACTTAAGTGTGGCTTAGGGTGAGTTGAGATAGAGGCTTAAATGGTAATGAAGGAATTACTTTACTATCTTGTTTAAGTATTGTGCACTTGAATTAATTGAGTTGTAAATGATGTGAATATGGTCTTAATTGTGAATGGTGACTTGAAATGTGGGTTTATGCTTGTGGTTGTAAAGGTTTGTTAAAGAAGGTCTTAAAAGCAAACATTCTTTGTAAATGTCCGATGTGCATGTTTTCTTACATGGTCATCATACTTAGTACTTATTGTACTAACTCCATATTTCTCTATTGTTATAAGTGTAGGTGGTGGGAAGTGAGGAGATCTTTTTAGGAAGCTTGGGATATTGACTCTTCTCAAGAAGCTTGGTATGTCCTCATATATTCGAGGACATAGTTGATATCTTTCTAGTATTTCCACTTAGACATTGTATAAGACTTATTTTTTTCTATTGATGTAAAGGGGCATGTCCCTAAAATGTTTTATTCGTGTCTAAGATGGTACATGAGACTTAGGAATTCTACTTCTTTACATTTGAAAGACTTTATGAGTATTATGGATTTGTTTTAAAAAGTGTTTTTATTCTTTACGCTTTTTTTATTACCGAATGCGATGAATTGATGCTAAGGCTTGTATAAGACCTCCGAGATGTCGAATACGCATGTGACAGCTAGGGGGTGTTCCCGGGTCGTTACAAAAGTTGTCGAATTTTCTGGGTTGGAGACTGGCGCAGTGCGCCCCAAATTATGCTCTGAAGTTTAGGGGTTGGTGCCCCGCACCACACAGTGCTCCAGGGTCGCTGCCCGGTCCAGTTGCGATTGGTCCGTTTGAGTTCTTTCGAAGGGTACCTTCACTCCTTTTCGATTCTAACTACTATAAGCTACTTCTAAACACCTAGAATCATTCATAACATGATCATAACCTTGAATTCATAATTCAAATTCAAGGTAGAGTTAAGAGTTAAGTTTTGAGAATTCTTTCCGACATTCTAAGAAAAATCCCTTTGAGTCCTTTTGTGGAGTCTTCTACAACTTCTAGTAACTTGTTTCAAGACTCGAGCTAGTGAGTATGAGAATGAGGAGAATGTATTCATGAATCTACTTTATCATCACGATATCCTTCATATCATGAACCATAACTCTTGAATTCATAATTTACATTCAAGAGAGAGTTAAGAGTAGAGTTCAATTGTGAATCCTTTGAGATCAACTATCAATTTGAGCTATGTTTTGAGGAAGTAACTATAAGAATGAGAATAGTCGGATACATGAGTTCCATATTGTTATGTTGACCCTCGATTCGAGTCGTTCATGCCCATAAATTCCGCATGAACTTCATAAATTAAGTACCTTTAAGAGGAGTAGTCTATTCAAGTTCTAAGTCTTGAGTATTGAGTTCCTAACCCTTCTGAGATTATATTCCTAATCATGGAACTATTACAAGTTACTCATTGAGTCCTTGAGTAAAGTTGTTAATCCCTATAATTCTACATAAACCTTATGAGTTGAGCCTTTTTGAAATGAGTAGTATCATTGAAGTTTTTGAGTTCTAAGTTTTTAACTTCCGAGTATCAAGTTCTTTGTATGGTTATTGAAAACCTTGCATTGAGTCGTTCACGTTCATCATTTGGCATGAACCCTATTTTAAGAAGTTTTTTACAACTTTTTCTAAACGTGTTTTAAGACTTGAGCACTTGAGTTGAGAAAGAGTAGAGTCAAGTTCATTTTCCTTAAAATGATATATGGGAACTACGTATTCCCAAGAGTAAATATTTTCACATTTAAAAGAGGAGGAAACTGAGATTTCCAAAAGAGTTTTGAGCAGTTGAGTAACATCTCTTTTTAGAGAAAGATTTCGAGAATAATCTCAAACCACAGAAAAAGTTATGTTTTTAAACATATCAGTTGAGTATATTTTGGGTGTAGTATTGAGCACCAATACAGGGCAGAGTTCATACAACTCATAGCCCACATAAACCATGTAGTCGGCGTGGGTAGAAAGGATCATACTTTTTAGATGATTCCTTAGTGCTTTTTAGCACAGACTAGTGGATCCACTTAGTTGAGAGGTCTTATACCTTGGCAAAATATAGGATAGTTTTGGCAGCGTGGGAGAGACGTTGTATCATCACATAGCTCATAGTGATGGTTTCCGGTTAGAGAAACTCCCACAGAGTTATATTGTATTTTTATATACACACTGAGTATTATTGTATTTTTCAATATATTGAGTTGCTATCTACAATTTTACAGCTTTCCATATTTATTGCATCTTTTACTACTGCTTTATCCTTGAGTATCACGAGTTGAGCATTTCGAGTTGAGTATCTTAAGTTGAGTACCTTCAAGTTGAGTATCTTGAGTTGATATGTGCTTCATTGTGTCGAGTACCTTATTGTTGAGTTTCATTGAGTTGAGAACCTTACTACTGAGTTGAGTATCTTATCCTTAAGTACTTTTGTGTTGAGTAAGTTTGAGTAGTTTTGAGTATCCTTGAGTAATCCTTGAGTTGAGTAAGTTTGGAAAGAAGTAAGTATGTTTCCTTTTTATCAAGTTCAAGCTTATTTTATGCTTTAGAATTCCCCTTACATACTCGTACAGAGCCATTTGGCCTGCAACATTTCATAATGCATTGATTTCACGTATCAAGACACCTCATCCAATACTAAGTGTCAACGATCGTTCAATAGTACTATAACCCAACTATGTGAGTTGGGGTCGAGTCCAAAAGGAGTGGTTCGTAATTGAGAATCAATAGGCAAGTAAAAATATGCCCAAGTCAATCATAGCTAAAAACATTTACGATTACAAGCATGGTTCAAATTAGGGGTGACACAAGTGTCAAATATCAGGGGGGTTTGGTTTCAACTATCAACTAAAACAGCAAATAATACGAAAATAACAATTATGGAGATGGATTATGAGATAAGATAGACAATCGGGTAATTGCAATTAATAGTAAACAGCTGCGAATCAGTGAATAAGCAAGACATTAGTTAGGATAAACTTTCTCCCGAACAATTTACCCCGAATCAAATTGGTTTTTCTCGAACACCAATAAGCAACAATTAAGCACAGTCTTCGCTTTAGTCGATTCACTCTCTCGAGCAGAATGTGTGGAAAAGGTTTAGGGTTCACTCTCTCGAGCTGAACCCATAACAACCCAATACCCACAGACCATCGATTCGGTAATTTTAGTTTTAAAATCTCTCTCTCGAGCAAGCCAAAAACACGAAGTTAAGATTGTATTTGCAACTACAACCCATTAAATTCAACCACAATTATTGAACGAAAACACCTTTAAACAATAATCAAACTATCAATTAACAATACTCAACAATTATATCAACCCATAATCACATATTAACACCCCAAGAATTAGGGTTTTAACTAGACATCATAAAAAGGTAAAAATCGTTACCAAGTTGTGTTTCCATCAACTGGTTAGGATTGATATAGTCTTTACAAAGGTCTAAGATGAAGAATCTTCAACACCCACTTCTAATTTCTTAGAAATGGAAATCTTCAAAGCTAAGGAAAAATGTCTCCAAAAACTCAGTTCTAAGCTCTCAACTTGAAAACTGAATAATACTGAAAACTATTGAATGTTAGATACTAAACTAAGAATTTAAAAACGTATTTATAGTCGCCCAAATATGTGTTGTGAAGGACCATTCGACGCAATAAGTTAGGATCGCCGATCAACTCGGTGATCAGCCCTTTGATCAATTCCATTGCCTTTTTGCTTTGGCCCTCAACATCTTCAGGTTTTGTACTTTGGGCGATATGACACTGCATCGCAGAAACGTTCGGCGACTCGCCGACTACTCCTTCTATCGCCGATTTGATTTTCTCCTTTAGGGCTCGGCACACTGGAACATTAGGCGAGACAATGGCCATTCGGCGACTCGTCCAATGGATTAGGCGATATTCTGGCTTCCTTTTGTTCGTTCTTTCAGTTGCCTTGTTCCTTTTTGCACAATAGTGTCCATGCTTCCTCAATCCAAATACCTGAAATTCAAGGATTTACATCAATTATTGGCATAAAATATGCATTTGAGGACACTAAATCTATTAAAATAAAGCCCTAAATGAGTCCAAATCGTCGACTTATCAACAACCCCAACTTAAATTTTTGCTTGTCCTTAAGTAAAACCCAAGTTCAGCAGTTCAAAAAGAATGTCTCAAACAGTGATATACAAGACTCAATCATGAATGCACACAACAAGATTCAACTTACTCATGCAAAGATCAATTGTGCACTCAAAGAATCAAGTTGTGACTCACCAATATCAAAGAATGTCAAGCTCACAATACTTTCTTCAAATGCAACTTCAAGCTCAACAAAGATACTCAAATGCCCTCACACAAAGAATGATTCCATATTCACACACAATGGATCACAATTTAAAGTTCCGGAATCAAATGCAACGCTCACACTCACAAAGAGGAACACGATGCATGACTTCACTCATAGGTTTGCCCGTATTTTACAATCAACCCTTGTTTCAGCTTACTCAAGTTCAAAAAGGTCTTTCCAAGGCTTGTAACAGGGCTGAGTGTAAAGGTATAGTCATTAAGGCTCAATGGCTATAGTCCTCATGAAATGTGGTGTGAACGGCACTTCCTTTCCTTTTCTTCATCATTTTCATTCGTGCTCACGAGTCATCCCATTATTCACTTTCCATGGACTATTGGAAACCTCATTTTCTTTGTATTTTCACAACTTTATTCCACAACTTCTTCATTCTTTTTCTTTTCTTTCTTTTTTTTTATGGAGGGGTTCCATTTTTCTCAAAACCATGGGTCAAAGGGGACTTTGTTGCACTTTTTGATCCACCTTCTCTTTTCAGCACACCCTCAACTTAGGCTTTTGGCCTAAGTTGGCTATTCAAACAAACCACAAATCATGAGGATTATGGGTAATAGATCAAGAAAGGTCACAATGACATCAAGTTTCTTCCAAGAAAAGGTTAAGGCTCAAAGGGTGCTCAAACGGAGTTCACACACTCACAAGGTAGGCCACAAAAGAGGTATAATATCAAATTGTTTCACTCTTCAAAGTTTCCTAAGATCATGTCAGGAGATTACCTCACTTAGTCAACCGGACCAACAGGGCAAATTCTAGGTGTCATCACACATGGTTCACGGTAAGCTCATCACACAAGGCATAGACATCAACGTCAAACAAGACTCCACACTTTTGCTAGTGTGCAATGCTCATCACAAGAGACTCAATTCGATAATTGGCTAGTCACAATGAGATGCAAAGAGTTCACATATTGTCTATGCAACTTCATTTGGCCTCATCATAGCTGCACATTCATTTTTGTTCGATTATGAGCACTATTCAAGTCATCGGTATTGATCAAAACCGATACTTAAATTTGCAAGAGAACAACCACATTTTACACAAATAAGAGGTGGCACAATTTATTTTTGGAAGGGTCCAAAAAACCATTTATCATTTAAAACAAGGAGCCACAAGCTCAATCATCCACAAAACCAGTGTAAAACACAATTATAGCTGAAAAATCTATAAACAAAACAAGACAGTCACAAAAGGTCGCACAAAAAGTGGGCCTAACCCCACCACAAATAAAGTCATTTATCCTTAAATGCAAACAAAAACTAAAACATCCAAAAGTCAAAATAAAAGCAAGACAAAGACGGAGGTAAAGAAGGGATCATGTCTACTCAATTACTCTATTTGTGTGGGCATCAGTGCCCGGTGCATCAATCTGGACTTGGGTCTCAGCGCCTAGAGTCTCCTCAGATGGAACAGCAGTACTAGACCTACTAGGAGCTGTCATGGATGTCTCCTCAAGATCCAGCAAGTCTCCATATATGCTCTCATCTCTAACCTCGATCATCTCTTCATCGGTCTCTGCATCCGACTCATCAAGTGTTGCATCATCCCTATGCATGTCTCCAATAGTAGCCAGAGGAATCCCTAAAGTCTCAGGAGCGTCCAAATCATCTACAACCTCCAGCAAAGAAGTGAAGTCAGTAGACATTAGATAGTCTACGTCCTTCCTCAAATCTGCTACGTTTGTCTTTCAAATTTGTCATCTCAGAGGTCTCCCCCTACTTGCTCTCACAAGATGAGACTCTAGTAGCCAGATCATCAATAAAAGCCCAGAAGGGGGTCAGTGCAGCCAAAATAACACTCTCAATCATCCATGGTATAGATCTCTCTAGCCGGGTCGCCCTTACGTCAGCTGAATGGGACAGATACCCCCATCTTCAGGATCATCGCCTGAGTAATCTTGGTCGGTCGGGAGGAAGTAGAGGTGCCTGCAGCCTGTGAAGAAGAGGAAGGGGAAAAAGTACTTGAAGGCATGGAGGCCTGAGTAGGCGAAGATGCCTCTGCAGGTATCGAATCTATATCGACCTCCGGGTATGTGTCCATTGGAGCTGCCATCCTCATGTCAGCCTCCTCTCTAGTATACTCGGCCTCAATACACTGGATGTCAGTGGAGGAGGACGGGGTAACATCAAAATCTCTAGCAGCATCCCAGGGCACTCTAGCACGTCGGCACAGCTCTGTGATCAGGACCAGGAATGGCAAGGAGCTTTGTCTCTGCTTGGCCCTCATGGCCATCTCCTTCTTAATGATAAGTCCCAAGTTGAGCCGCCACTTTCCTAAGATAGACCCAAGACAAGCCTCCTTCGCATGCCGGAGGATGGATTCATTCTGTGAAGGCATGATGGAGCTGCTGATGAATCCGAATCAATACTGGGTAGCTATATTCAAATCCTTCTTCTCGATCTGAACTCCCGCACCCATCCACTTCGGAGTAACGTCAGAGTGAAGGGGGCAAGCCAACCCTTCAAGTCATCCAGGGACTGGGCACTCACCAAGCCCTCATAATCATGCTCGAACCGTGTGGCCCTCTCAAGAACAGCATTTATGATATCGTTGTTGCACCCAACTTCCACACCTCGAACCATGAACGACTTAACCGGTCTAAACTCACCGGCCTTATTCTTACTCTTTGGCACCAAGGCAGCATATGTATCATAGAATTCTCGGACTCATGAAGGAACATAGGGTCTGGTGAAAATTTGAAACCTCTACCACTGTAGTATCTCCTGCACACTGGAGTATCTACCATCTAGTCCCTCTGTAGATAGCAACTTCTCTTCAAGGTTGGTTCGCAAACCATTACCTTTCAATCTGTTCAGAAGTCTGGGAGAAGGGACGACTGGTGGCACAGGAGCTACAGGAGGTGTCGGGGCTGGCACTGAGTCTACCAGTGTAGGAGCTGGAGCAACTCTAGCTGAGTCAGGGTGAGCTCTATCCCGAATCTCATCCCGCCAGGACTACAAAGGCTGGTCGTCCTCAGGCTCAGATTAAGCAACCTAGGAACCAGTAGTCGCCCTATCAGATATGGGCATCTTCCCCCTGCTCTCCAGTTGGAGGCTCATTCCTTCCTCTTTTTGGAGGATTTGATCCCCCCCTTCGTTGATTGCGATACCCCGTACTTTTTTTCGACATGGCATCTCTATGTTGGTCCTTACCATGTCTGCAAAACATCGAGAAAAAGTTAGAGACATTTCAATGAAAAGCACAGCAGAAAAATTGCACACAGACTCGCCGAATCACTTTGGCGAGCTAGATCGGGCTCGCTGAAAGGATTGGCTCAAAATTCTCAAAAAAAATTGTAAAGTTGGTGATGAGTAGGCCTCTCAGCAAATCGCCAACAGCAATCGGCGAGAAAGGGTTAGCCCACCAAAAGTTACAGTGCAATAAGGGTTCATAGATACAGATAAAGGGCGAACAAGAGGACTTTCAGTGAGTCACCAAGTGCCTTCGGCGACCTCAAGCTTCTCGCCGAAAGTTATAGAGTCAAACATTAAGTATAGCATGAAATTAAAGGCGACATAGGGAACTTCGGCGAACCGCCGAGCGGTTCAGCGAGCTCGACCCAGCTCGCCAAATGACCCAACATGCCTACTTTCAACTCAACTTCTCAAATTCGACCCAGCAACCCCCGAAACCAAAATCAAAGCATACACTAGTCAAATTAAAACAAGATCCATAACACCCATTACCCCGGGATACTCAAACTTCTCCCGATTTTGCCAAATTTGGCCATTTGACGCCTTTTTCCCTTAAGAATGACGTCACTCCCTCTATCATTGGGAAAATTACGTCATTTGGAACAACTACAGGTTACTTAGACTTTACCCGACAAGACCCAACAACATGCAAGCACAACCCCACAAGATTTAACCAATTTTTGGGCACAAAACTATGGGAATTCGACAATATATATATATATATATAATACGGGAAAGATTATCAAATTAAAACAGGTATTCAAATATTCTAATCATAACAGAGAGGCCCAGCACACGACAATAAGAGAAGATCATTTGCATAGTACAAAATTGTTAAAAATAAACTCAGGGTTCGGAAAACCAACCTTTAATGCCGATAAAGAAAAGATTGAAATGCTAGGTGCAATGTAATCCCAATCCGAGCACAAATCAACGACTAAAATATTCTAAAAATGCAAAAATATAGAAACTAATATGCGGGTGTAAGTTTGTGAAGTTCGAAAGTGAGGGAAAAGTGAAAGAGTTGGAAGTTTAAACCTTTGGCCTTTAGAGAAACCGTCCAGTTTTTGCCAATTTGTTGACATTAGTCATGCTCGTTGACCCACTCAGTGACACGCCGAGTGGTCACTTACCTCGTCGAGTTTTTACAGGACCTCCAGTAAACCTGGGGATCCAAATGGCGGACTAGATCGCGATCGCCAAACTAGTCGGCGACTCGTCAATAATTTCCTGAGCTCGCCGAGTTTTACATACTCCAATGTAGAGTTGTCTTGAGTCCAACGCGGTCTGGCTTGGGGTAGCTGACCTCTTCAGCTATGCATCGACTGGACATTTAGCTCGCCAACTTGCACTTTTCAACCACTTTCCACACTTTGACATGCACATTCAACACACCATTATTTCTTAAAGCAAAAATAAAGTGATAAACACTTGGGTTTCCTCCTAAGAAGCGCCTTAGTTAACGTCGTGGCACGACGCAACTCCCCACTTAAGTTCCATTAGTGAGGTTTGCCTCATTTTCGTAAGGCCACCCCTCTTTTGGTTCTAGATAGAGAGAAGACAGCACCTGGTCCATTTGGGAACCCAATAGCTGAATGAGCATAGAATGAGAGGTCGTCATCTGGTTCAGCATCAAGACATTCTCTCTTATCTCCTCCAACACTTTGTTGTGTTCTTCGACTTTATTTAGAATAAGTAAGAAGACCTCTTGAATTTGCCCGCCCTTTTGTTTCTTCATCTTTCGACGCTCGTGAAGGGGGATGTACATGTCCTTATTTTTGGACAGAACCTCCAAGTCCTTGACCTTTTAGGCCAAGATATCCATCTGACCCAACAATATGGCCATCTATTGGTCCTTCTCAGTCTCCTTGTTGATTTTGGCCACACAATCAAGGAGTTGGGCTGCGGTATCATAGAAGTGTGGCATCAAGAAGCCAGAAGAGAGCTGGTCAGCCATTATTCTATTTTCGGGGCTAAGACCCCGATAGAAACATTCCAGAAGTAGTGTATCCGGAATCTCATGAGTTGGACATTGCGGCAATATGATTTTAAACCTTTGCCACAACTCATACATGGACTCACCCTCCAATTTCTTGAAATTTAGGATGTTATCCCTAAACATTATCAATCTCGAAGGAGGGTGATCCATTGGGTTACTGTTGCTACCGAATATGCGCCAAGTCTCTGCTTAAAACAGCAACACACAAACCAAAACTAAAAATTAAGTAAGATTTACTAGAACTAACAAGAACAAAATTCAACTTAACTAAAAATTCTCAAGAAACACCACTCCTTGGTAGTGGTGCCATTTTTGATTTCACGTATCAGGACATTTCATCCAATAATAAGTGTCAACGATCGTTCAATAGTAATATAACCCAACTATGTGAGTTGGGGTCAAGTCCCAAGGGAATGGTTCGTAATTGAGAATCAATAGGCAAGTAAAAATATGCTCAAGTCAATCATAGCTAAAAACATTTACGATTAAAAGCATGGTTCAAATTAGGGGTGACACAAGTGTCAAATATTAGAGGGGTTTGGTTTCCACTATCAACTAAAACAACATATAATACAAAAATAACAATTATGGAGATGGGATTCTTGGGATGTGATTGGATTATGGGATAAGATAGACAACCGGGATTGCAATTAATAGTAAACAGCTGCAAATCAGTGATTAAACTAGACTTTAGTGAGGAAAAACTTTCTCTCCAACAATTTACCCTGAATCAAATTGGTTTCTCTCGAACACCAATAAGCAGCAATTAAGCACAACCTTCACTTTAGTCCATTCACTCTCTTGAGTTGAATGTGTGGAAAAAGGTTTAGGGTTCACTCTCTCGAGCTGAAACCATAACAACCCAATACCCACAAACCATCGATTCAGTAATTTTAGTTTTAAAACTTCTCTCTCGAGCAATTTAAAAACACGAAGTTTAGATTGTATTTGCAGCTACAACCCATTAAATTCAACCATAATTACTAAACGAAAACACCTTTAAACATCAATTAAACTATTAATTAACAATACCCAACAATTATATCAACCCATAATCACACCCCAAGAATTAGAGTTTTAGCTAGACATCATAAAAAGATAAAAATCGTTACCAAGTTGTGTTTCCATCAGCTGGGTAGGATTGATATAGTTTTTATAAAGGTCAAATATGAAGAATCTTCAACACCCACTTCCAATTTCTTAGTCTTCAAATCTTCAAAGCTAAGGAAAAATGTCTCCAAAAACTCAATTCTAAGTTCTCAACTTGAAAACTGAATAATACTGAAAACTATCGAATGTTAGATACTAAACTAAGAATTTAAAAATGTATTTATAGTCACCCAAAAATGTGTTGTGAATGACCATTCGTCACAATAAGTCGGGATCGGTGATCCGCCTTTTACTCAATTCCATCACCTTTTTGCTTTGGCCATCAACATCTTCAGGTTTTGTGATTTGGGCAATATGGAACTGCATCGCGAAACCGTTCGGTGACTCGCGGACTACTCATTTCTATTGCCAACTTGATTTTCTCCTTCAGGGCTTGGCACACTAGAATATTAGGCGAGACATTGGCCATTCGGCGACTCGCCCAATGGATTAGGCGATCCTCAGGCTTCCTTTTCTTCGTCCTTTCAGTTGCCTTGTTCTTTTTTGCTCAATAGTGTCCATGCTTTGTTCCTCAATCCAAATACCTGAAATTCAAGGCTTTACATCAGTTATTAGCATAAAATATGCATTTGAGGACACTTAATCTATTAAAATAAAGCCCTAAATAAGTCCAAATCGTGGACTCAACATGTGAATACAGGTATTCAGGGTCATCAACAAGAGCTTCGTTGATACCACATGGAGTTCGAGTTATCTATGGTGAGCCTCTTTGCTTTCAGAGGGTTCCACTTTTACTTTCAGTTATATCAATTGTTATGAGGTCGTGGGTCTTGTCCCGACTTCCATCTTTATCATTTAGAGGCTTCACTGATAGAATGTAGAGTTTCAGAAGTCTGTTTATTTCTTTTATTAAATGTTTTAAAGATTTAAGTTGCCTATTTTATGGCGAGTTGAATAATTTATTTTTATTCAGAGTTTTTCATTTGAGTTAAACCTTTGTAATTGATTTTTATTTAGTTTTTAAGCTTTGTATGCTTGAGTTAGTCTTCGTTTGTAGTCATCCAGGATGAGGGTTCGCTTAGGGACCAGTAATGGTTCTCGAGTGCCAGCCACGTCCAGGGTGTAGGCTCGGGTCATGACAAACTTACTTTCAGAGTACAGAGTTCAAGAGTCCTAGGGTATCTATGAAGTTGTGTCAGTAGGGTCTTGTTTATAGTTGTGAGGACCCTACTTCTATTAACAAGGGACTACAGACATTTAAGAAAAGTTTCCCTTCTTTCATACTCTTGATAGTGCAATAGAGTTAAGTCATTGAGATTTATTCATACTTGTGCGTTTCTCAGATTCATTCGACTACCCATCATACTAGAGGTAGTTGAAAAATAAAGTGTAAAGATCCTTATGGATGAGTTGTTCTTAGCAAGATTCTTGAGAAAGTCATAAGACTCCAGAGGGGCTTGAGAGAAGCCTAAAAGTAAGTTAAGTGTTGAGTTCAAGAAAATGCACTCATATTCATATGAATCGTGTCTTTGAGCTAAAAAATGAGTTGTTCTCTTTTCCTTAAGCCTTGTTTCAGTTGAGATCCTTATGAGGAGGTATGTTTAGAGCTTGGGTAATATTTCCACCCCAAAAAGTAGTATGAGTTACGAGATCATGAGCAGTAGGAGAGAAAGAGCCCAAGAGTTAAAGGAAAGTATGTAGAGTTTTAGTGATTTAAGAAAAGGAGATAGTGTTTTGAAGAGCTATGTTATTATAGTCATGCACCGAGTAGGTTATTGATGATGAGTTTTCCCTTATGGGTATAGTAAGAGTTTCTAGTCAAGATGAGATAGAGTGTATATATATATATATATATATATATATATATTAACTAGAATAGAGTTGATGTCAATGTGTCACCCTGTTAGAGAAGACTAAATTCATGTGTTGAATAAGAGAGCGGAGATTTATGAAGTGATTGATCTAATCTAGGATTATGATTTGTTTGAGAGGGTCATGATGTTCAAAAGGTTATAGAACTGATCAAGTAATGAGGTATAGTATAGTAGGTGAGCAATCATATTGATATTTGGGTTTAGTTATAGACACTAAGCTTGAATTTGAGATGAGTGGCATGATTAAAAGAATGGCAACATGAGGGTGATGATGTTAGTATTGATATTTGATCTAATAGACTTGACATAGAGTAGGTGAGGAATTGAGATGGTTGCTACAATGAATGTGAGTAGTACAAGTGAGAGACCCTAACCTTTAGATAAGGGCGGTGAAGTGTGGCTAAGTCACAAAAGTAACAAGAAGCATTAAGAGGTGTACTGAGAGGGTGCGTAATCAAAAGAGGTTAAGAGAAACACCTTAGAAAGAGGTCATAGTACCTGTCTATTGAGAGTTCGGTAGTCATGAAATAATTTTCTCCTGAGTGTTATAGTAAAAGAAGATGTAGACCAATTTAGAGTTGATGGAATAGGTCCATAGCTTTCAAGTGTCAGCTTTAGACCTAAGGGGAAGATGACAAGATGAGAAATCAAGTCAAGTGATTGAGAGTAAGATAGTAATGAGTTTCGAAGAGTTTGGGGGATATCTTTTTAGAGGTTCTTTTAGTAGTAGAGTGATGTTAAAAAGAGAAGATTAATGATCTTATCGTGGTAGTGATGGTGTGTTTATTCCGTCTAAGTTTATTAATGAGGAGGAAGAAAAAGATGAGGTTTCCTATGAGAAATAGTTAAATGGGAGACCTTAGTTGGTTTCGAATAGTAATGCGGACAATTCTAGTTAGTATGACAGAGATGATAAGAGTAACCCCATCTCATACCCAGTCCAGTCATCATTCGAGGACTAATGATTCCAAGGGGAAGATATTGTAACACCTCACTTTTAGAAAGAACTAGAAAGACATATAATTGGGAATAACCCGTTTTTGGAAATAATCAAATTTGGAAAGTTTGACAAAATTAAGCTAAGTATGAGTTTTCGATCGACTTCAAACAACCATAAATCCTAGATCATGATGATTTAGGTGTGCTACCAGATACCGTATGAAATATCTTTGAATTATCTTTCCAACTCCACCAAGTTTGCTCAGTTTCAAGTTTGTATGAGGGAGATATGTCCATTCGAAGTTGGAATGTCTAGATAAGGAAAGTCAAAATTGTATTTTAGAAGGGTATTATGGTCTTTTCACTACCCAATTAATTAAATTCATTTTTGGTAATTAAGTTGGGGACGAACTAATTGGATTCAGTTTACGCTTCATAAAAATACGTTAGGGTTTTGAGAGAAGAGAAAAGAAGAGGAGAAAGAGGAGAGGATCAAGATGTTCATCGAGGTTCTTGCATTTTGTTGCAGATTTTTGACATGGGTTTAAGTCCTAAGAGGTATGTAAGCTTCCATAGTATTAGGTATGTTCACCCATATGCCAATCATGTTATTTTCAATGAAATTTCATTCTTGATGTTGAAAGATTAGAGTTCTTGATGAGTTCTTGAGAAGTGTTCTTAAAGTTCATCCTAAATCTTGTTGTGTTGGGGTTTTTGATGATTTCTTGAGATGGAAGTGAGTGTTTTGAGGGTTGTATTGAGTAGATTATAGTGTACTTACGTTAAGTAATTGAATCCAAGTGATTGGGGAAGAAACCGTTCGATTCTAGGTGAGTTAGGGTGAGAAAACGAGCAAGGAAATTCGTTGGGTTTTCTTGGTTGGGATTTAGCGTGTCACGCCAACCAGTGCGCCCCATATTATTCGCTGAAGTTTAGGGGCTGGCGCCCCGTGCCACTCAATGCACCATGGTCGCATGCCCCGTTCAGTTTGCAACCTAGAAATCATTCATAACATGATTATAACCTTGAATTCATAATTCAAATTCAAGGTAGAGTTAAGAGTTAAGTTTTGAGAATTCTTTCGGACATTCTAAGAAAAATCCCCTTTGAGTCCTTTTATGGAGTCTTCTACAACTTCTAGTAACTTGTTTTAAGACTCGAGCAAGTGAGTATGAGAATGTATTCATGAGTCTACTTTATCATCACGATATCCTTCATATCATGAACCATAACTCTTGAATTCATAATTCACATTCAAGAGCGAGTTAAGAGTAGAGTTCAAGAAAGTCTTTGAGTTCAATTATGAATCCTTTGAGATCAACTATCGATTAAGCTAAGGTTTGATGAAGTAAGTATAAGAATAAGAATAGTCGGATACATGAGTTCCATATTGTTATGTAGACCCTTGAGTCGAGTCGTTCATGCCCATAAATTCCGCATGAACTTCATAAATTGAGTACCTTTGAGAGGAGTAGTATATTCAAGTTCTAAGTCTTGAGTATTGAGTTCCTAACCCTTCTGAGATTATATTCCTAATCTGTCACGACCCAGGGGTACCCCCTAGATGTAACACGGGGTACTCGACTCCAAAAAGAGTGTCATACAAGCTCTTAGCATATCATAACGTAAGATAAATAGAAATGATGCGGAATTAAAACTTTTTACAGTCGAAGTCTTTTCATAAAATCAATTGGATGTCTAGACATTGTCTCAATAACCATCTAATGCAATCGAGTATCAATAAGGGTCACAGCCCTTTACAACATAGTCTCAAAAGAGAAAGTAAGAAAGAAACTAGAAATGAACAACTCTTGTCCTCGAACCATGAGGACTCACCAAAAGTGTGGAGAGAATCAATCCAAGCTTTGAACAATAAGAGAAGCACACCTCAACAGCCGAGCCCTACACTTGTAGAAAAATGTAGAAAATATGGGTTAGTACAAAATTACACTAAGTATGGAAGTCATGCATAAAAATCCTTAAAACATGCAAAAGGGGACAGTTTAGTTGAAACCACGCACTTTATCAACTTTAAGAAGCATCATGCACATTAGTGTAAATACATAAGTCAAACCATTTCATAAGAAACCCTAAGTTGTACTTGTGCAATGCATAGATAAAATCTCATTATCCTATCTAATATTAAGTACCACTTTTAGGTCACCATGTTCATGTATATCATACCTTGACCTCATCCATAGCCAACACTCATAGATAAGTAAACATTCATGTTCATAGCTTGTAACAAGGAAAATCACCCGTAGCAACAATCCATATTATACATGCATAAATTCATATATCTTCATAGCATAAGAATACCACACCATAACCCCATTCAAAGCCTACTTGTGCAATGCATGAATGAAGTAACATACCCCCACTCACACTAAGTAGAGCTCCTTGAGAAGTCATAAGTATAGTTCATGTTCATGTTCTTGTCATAATTCATATTCTTGTCATGTTCGAAAATAGCCTTAATCGACATAGACCATGTGAACTACATGGAATACGGTGTACTGCCCAACACCGAAAAGAGGTATCCTACTTGCCTAAGGTAGAACTAGTTTGTTAGCTTAGGTGGATCCACTAGCTAATGACCTATGTGGGCACATAGTTACTGGATAATGAGATTGATACTAGTAACTCGGACTAACTAAGGTAAAAGGTTTCCATCTCATGAGATAATTGTTTTGGGAACCCGAACTGGCTGGCGTAAAAGGAACCCAGTTAGAAAGCCGGACTAACTGACGTAAAATCTTTCATCTCATTTTCATATCCACTCGGTGCTAAGCATAATTCCCTTTAATATTCATGTTAAGTCTTTACTTAAGTTCATGTTCATGAAAGAATGTCATAGCACTCAAACCAACATGGTATCATGATAGCTCATAGATTCATTAGGTGAGAATAACTTTTCAACCTTAAAATCATTAATATGTGAGTAAACCTTTCACATCATGTTCATAGTGTGTTCATGAGAATAGCCTTTCAATCAACACAACAATATTATAATAGTCATAGACATTTCATGCATAGTCATGTGTAAGGGCATAGGGATAATGAACTTTCAACAATACCACAATTACACCATAGTCATAGGATCTTCACTCTCTAAGTGAATCATGAGCTCATACACAATTTCTCATAAACATGTACAATTCTCATAATTTTCCCTTCAAGGACCATGAATCACATTCAACCCAAACTTCTAGAATTTCTACATTAGATATGGAGAATATCATGATTAAATAAACTCAATCAATATAGACATAATACATTCACATGCTTCTATAATCAATCAACTCATATCATGAAATCACAATTTAGTAATATGGGGAATTCATGGGTTCTTGGGGGGATTTCATCATAAATCAACAATAAATCATCAATTCAATCATAATTCATCATAAATCAACCATTGAAAACGTTTTAGAAAGGAACTCATGACTTAGAGTGAAACCCTAGCTTTTGGGGAAATTGAAAGCTTTGAAATCTAGTTTTGAAGAGACTCTATGGGTAAAAGCTCATCATAGATGAAAAGGCATCATACCTTGATAAAGAATCTCCAAGGAATTTGAGGAGGAAGACTTTATTTCTTCAAACCATAGCTCCAACTCTACTCTTCTTCTTCTTTTAGTTTTAGAGAGAGAAATATTGTGAGGAAGATGAACTTTTGGTTTGATTTGGGTGTTTGCGAAAAATGACTTAGTTTAGGGAATTTTGACTTAAAAACAACTTATATAGTGACCCCAAACATACCCAAAACGACCTCACTTTAATGGGACTTACTTTTTAGATGATTCCTTAGTGCTTTTAGCATAGACTAGTGGATCCACTTAGTTGAGAGGTCTTATACCTTGGCAAAGTATAAGACAGTTCTGGCAGCGTGGGCGAGACGTTATATCATCACATAGCTCATAGTGATGGTTGTCGGTTAGAGAAACTCCCACAGAGTTATATTGTATTTTTATATATACACTGAGTATTATTGTATTTTTCAATACATTGAGTTGCTATCTACAGTTTTACAGTTTTCCATATATATTGCATCTTTTACTATTGTTTTATCCTTGAGTATCATGAGTTGAGTATTTCGAGTTGAGTATCTTGAGTTGAGTATCTTGAATTGAGTACCTTCGAGTTGAGTATCTTGAGTTGATATGTGCTTCAATGTGTCGAGTACCTTATTATTGAGTTTCACTGAGTTGAGAACCTTATTACTGAGTTGAATATCTTATCCTTGAGTACTTCTGTGTTGCGTAAGTTTGAGTAGTTTTGAGTATCCTTGAGTAAGTTTGAAAAGAGGTAAGCATGTTTCTTTTATATCAAGTTCAAGCTTATGTTATGCTTTAGAATTTCCCTTACATGATTGTACATTCCACGTATTGAGTCATTTGACCTGCATCGTTTCATGATGCAGATACAGGTATTCAGGGTCATCAACAGGAGTTTCGTTGATAGCACATGGAGTTCGAGTTAGCTATGGTGAGCCTCATTGCTTCCGGAGGGTTCCACTTTTACTTTCAGTTATATCAGTTGTTAGGAAGTCGTAGGTCTTGTCCCGACTTCCATCTTTGTCATTTAGAGGCTTCATAGATAGACTGTAGAGTTTCAGAAGTCCGTTCATTTATTTTATTAAATGTTTTAAAGACTTAAGTTGCATATTTTATGCCGAGTTGAAAATTTTATTTTTATTCAGAATTTTTTATTTGAGTTAAATATTTGTAAATGAGTTTCATGAATTTTTATTCAGTTTTTAAGTTTTGTAGTTAGTCTTCCACTTGTAGTCAGTCAGGATGAGGGTTCACTTGGAGACCAGTAGGCTCGGGTCATGACAATATTTTTGTGAATATTTTGAATCAAATAAAGAGAAGAAGATAAAAAACAATTTTTTTTAAAGAAAAAAAAATGGATGACAATAAAGGTAAATGGAAGGTTATTAGGAAGACATTAATAGTGGAGTAATAATGGGGAGAGAGAAAGTGTACTGCAGCTATTTTTCTAAATTAAATGAGAAAAATATTTAAAATTTTTGAAAAAAAAAAGATAAATAGGGATCCTATATATATATATATATATATATATATTTCTCCTTATTCTTAATGGGTGTGTGCCAAAATTTGTAAACGATAAAATTTGCGTTAAAAAAACAATAATCAAGAACGAAAAAATATTGGAATAATCGTATTTATTATTTCAGAGTGCGAGTGTTACAATCTCTATGATTCCTCTTAAATAGCCTTTTCAAATATAAATTCAAGGGCTCTTGAGTTTGATCTTGAATTTATCTTGAACTTGATCTTGGAATCAAGGGCTTTAAAGCTTATTCGTGAATCTTCAATGAACTTGAACTCTGAACTTTATCTTGATCTTGACTTTTACTTGAATTCAAAGGCTTCGAGCTTGTTCTTGAATCTGATGATCTTGATTTTGACCGTTCTTGAACATGAATCCTTGAATTCTTAAACTTGTAGCTTATAGAGAATTTTATGGCATTTGTACCACAGATTTTCTCTAGCTTCTTGTTTAGAATTTTTGGTCCTTTTATGAATTATGAGGACCCCTATTTATAGTTTCAAAAGAGAAAAGTTGTGATTGGAACATGATTTCCTTGGCCAGTCAGATTTAAGTGACATGACATATGGGCTTTATGGAGCGGACTTGTCATTTTTGACACATGCCATGATCCTATTGGCTTCTTGTTTGACTTGGCATGCCACGTTATTTGCCACGTGGCACCAAAATACGCCTCTAGAATGAGATGAAATTGGGCTCATCTATTGTAGCACAAATCAATTAATTTGGACTAATTAAATTCATATTCATTGGATTTAAATAATTAACCCAATTATATTATTCCATAATATTTATTTAGACTAATATAGTCATGAATTTAATATAATTCGAATCATTTTATAAATTTATATTTAATAAATTTTAAATGATTGCAATTTGTAGACATTGAAATTTTATTTGACTCTATAAGACGTGTTCAATTCGAATTGTGTTCAGTTTTAATTAGAATTCTTGGAGGCTACCAACCCTAAACCCTAGTTCATGTCTATATAACGGGTATTGAATTTCCTTAGAAGGCATCTTTATTATTCCGCAAATTCATGGAATATTCATGTAGAGGTCAAATTTAAATCATTGTTATTCAAGAAATACGCCACTAACAGCTCTCGAATCATAGATAAATATTAGGAGAGTAGAACTAAGGGAGGAATAGAATTGTACCCGCACTATTAGAAATAAAATATTCATGTTTCTTCAGATTTTATTTGTATGGTTGATTTATTTCGATATGTTTAAAATTTGTTGCAAACAAATTGGCACGCCCAGTGGGACAATCTCTACCTCTTATCTCAACTTTTCAAGCATCAAAGAATATCGAGATGACTTCCATGAAGAACAACTCTCAATCAAATGCCTCTAAGGCAACTAGCTCCAAATTATCTACTGAAGTTGAAGGAATTCTTGTTGTTACCTTTGGAAGTTTCGAAGCTGTTACGAGGAGCAAGGCTGCTATGCTAGGACAACAAACACTTCAAGTGTCGTCTGCGTTAACTCCAGTTTTTGGGTCTGCGACTTCAAAAAGATCAAGTTCCTCCACAAATTCTTCAGAAGGAGGAATCAGCGTTGTTGAAAAGATCAAGATGATCTTAACTCTACTTGAGCAATTTGGTTCCAAGAACTCTACTACAAGGGAGAACTATGATTCAACCACTGAATCATCTCCACATGTATCGCGTAACGTGAGTCTGCTGAAGATTAACTTACGCGACAATCCATGCTACTCTCCTACATCTCCAATGATCATGCAAACAATGGTGAATGTTGCTTCTTCCTCTGAGGAACAACTCGCAGATCTGAAAGAGTTGGTTGAAGGATTAACAAAGCATGTACAACACTAAGAATCTCGAATTGATAAGTTGATGGATAGGATGGAAGGACTTTTAGATGGAGAAGCGAGCCAAGCGCATGGAAAGGGTGTTGAAGTTCAAGAGATCGGAGATCCTGTGAAGAAAGCACCGCTTGTTAATGAGATGTAATTTCTTCTGAAAGAATGATCTCACTTGATCGCTTGAAGGAGCTTATTGAAGGCATAATCGAAGATAAGTATGAAGTCTCACCAAGCCAAACACCATAAGAATTGATAACTTTAAAATGCTTGGTGGTTATCAACCTCCCAAATTTCAACAATTTGAGGGTAAAGGAAATCTAAAGCAACATGTTGCACACTTTGTGGAGACATGTAATAATGCTGGAACATATGGAGACCATCTTGTCAAGCAGTTTGTCCACTCTCTAAAAGGAAATGTCTTTGATTGGTACACGGATCTTGAGCCCAATACTATTGATAGTTGGGAGCAACTAGAGCACGAGTTTCTCAATCGCTTCTATAGCACGAGGCGTACGGTGAGTATGGTAGAACTCACGAATACTCACCAAATGAAGGATGGACCGGTT